>NW_022157212.1:0-116254 GCF_007821495.1 Lachnellula hyalina
CAATACGTCGACTTAATCGTGGTTCTCTCTCTACCTGGGCTTCTGGTCGAGGAGGAATTAAAGGCCGTGGCAGTTGGGGCAGTTGTGTCACGTTCTCTATTGGAGCCTCGGGATAGGTTTGGAAATGAGGTACAAGAGGCATTGGACGGTCGTTCTCAGGATCAGCCGGTGAATACCTATTTTCAGCCCGTAGATGTATCCAAGCCCCCCCATCGACAGGTGGCTCTTGTCTCATATGCTGATCGCGCGGCGGTGGGTTCTGTCGTTGGGCAGGAGCCCGGTCACGCAGCGCTCTGGCTTCTCCGACTCTAAGGTCCGGTAAGTGTTCAGCCGGAGCCTCCACACCTCGTGGTGGAGGGCGTGCAGCTCTCCAAACTGGAGCAGGCTGTGGCTGTCGGAATGGTAGTTGGACATGCCATGGAGCAGCTACAGGTGGAGGACCATGTACTTCAGTCCCCCTAAGCTCTTCTTCCACTTCGATGTAGTTCATGATGGTCAAGGTCCACCGGTCGACTACATCTTGAACCTGACTCTTTCGGTGGACTGCTTTGCACAATGTAAGCTCTGCCAACACTCGTATCCACCGCGAGACTTTATCACTGAGTCCTTGGGTCATTATGTTTTCTTCAGAGAGGTCCTCGAGGATCCTGCTTGCTAGTGCTCGATCGACCTTGTTGACAGGATTTTGACAACGAACCCCCTTTTTTGTCATCCCCGTACAGGTATGGCCTTCCGCAGGTGTAACTTGAAGGGGCAGCTTGGGGTCCCAATAGATAGGCATGGCCTGTGGTATCTTGCAAAGAGAGAATTGCGAAGAAAACGACGCCCTAGAAATCGTCGTTTGATTGTTCCTATCGCTTGAGCAAAGTCAAAGGAGTTGTGAATAGATATAGTAGAATGGCTATATATTCCAGGAACTTCTTCAGTAACTAGTTCTTTGTTACAAACGACTTCATCACATAGCTATCTGTGGAACCAGCCTGTCTCTGAAACTGCAACGCACCAGTCACTTTGACGATTTAGCACTATACCACATACGCTGTTTGTTGGTGAATGGAGAAGGAGAGGAGAAGGAAAAGAAGAGTTTAAGAATGTCTTGCCCGTACAATCAATATTCTACTACGCTGCTATAGGGAACCGACAGAATTTGGTTGAAGACATTTTGGTATGTGCTTGTGATTTCTTTGGTCGTGGTTTCAAAGTGACCACGTTTAAATCTTCCAGCTTCACCTTCAGCAACATGCCGTTTAGTGTCTAAAAGCAAATCCGATTCCTGAGGTATGTTGCTGTGCAAGATCTTTATCGGTGGCGAAACAATCAAAATCACCCACTTCCTCGCCTCCCCCAGGCCTTTCGACACTACAACTCCCAATCTCACGTAGCATATTGCGACGTCGTGAACTATGCTCAATGCATAAAGTTGCTTCTTTCAGTGAGCTGTGTATTGTTTTCTTGGTTTCTTTACTATTCGTTGGTAGAAAAGTCGAAGGAGTAAAAAACATGAAGATTTTAGCTTGCTAAATTCTAGATCTTCCATATTTGCTGATTTTTCTTTCTTGCGCAAATATCAGCCCTCCAGCAGCAGCTTTCTTCTTCCTGAGGGCTTATGAAGTCATGATTAGATCAGGGAGTGATTAGACATCTATAAAGGATTCTTGTCATGTGTCAAGGGTCAGCGGAACAAAAATCAATGTAATCTTTTGTTATTCAAAACCTATAGATGCCCTACGATCGTTAGCAGAAGAGAAGAATTCGTCCTATAGTGTCTGATGTTTCATATTTGGTTCAGATAGTACACTATGGAAGTAATATAGAATTCCCCGGTTTTTATGTCAAAAACATTAATGGACGGATTCTAAAAAGTATTGGGCGTTTTCATTGTAAAAATTTTCCTTCTTTGCTCTTCTGTCTTACACACTACTAGTACGCTCACGGCCTTTTGATAGACCTGTTTATAGCATGAATGAAGAGCTTAATCCTCGAAACTTCGCATTCTTCCTGTATTTGCCGTGTTTCGCTGATCGCTCCTTGATCAAGCATTCGTATATTAATAAAGCTTGTAAGAGTAGAAAATAAGATACAAAGCATTGATTAAAACAATAAAAATAATACAAAAGATATCAAAGCGTAGGATATTAAAGCGCATTTATACAAAGACTCTAGTTCTAGGTAGGCTTAGCGAGCATCGCTTAGTAGTATACCACACATACTGGATATGTAATAATAATAATAACACCATGTAAATTAATAATATTATAAAAGAAAGACTGAGCAATTAGAGTAGCCAGGCAAAATAATAAGCCAAAAAATTATGATCAAGCTGGGGTTCGATCCCAGGACCTTCTCGGTTTATTGTCACAGTAAACTGTTAACGAGATGTGATAACCAACTACACCACCCGACCATTTGTGATTTGTGGTTCCGAATATTCTTATATTAATATACAATGGTATCTAGTCTATTTCTGCAGCTATAAGTCGTAGTCGCAGTCGTAGTGTGGTTATGTCAGTAGGTGTTACATAATATTTGTCAAAGTGGGCGGAGGGGGGTTTGGTTGTGTTGTCGGGGGAATATAACTGGGATGTGACGAAAGCGCTAGCTGACTAAGCGAAGACGCATAATCTCAACCAACAACGAATGCAACCACCAAGATCCCAACCTACGGACACTACAATTGTAGTGAAGTGACCACCTTGTAATACCAACAGGGGGTATCGTCAAGACCGACGGTATAAAAGGGTGTGAAACCCCGACATGACAGGCATAATTTACTTTCAGAACAAAAATCAGCTCTTATAAGGAATTTTTCCTATTTTAGAAATCAATAGGGTACTATAACGTCTCAGCATTCCTGGGAAAATGATAGCAGAGTCTCAAACGCACACACGACTTTAACATTATAATCATAACATGGCAAAGGGCTGACAAAGAAGCTTGGTTTTCGAACGTTCGCATACATAATTCTCTACGGGAATTAAAGCGATGAGCGCTGTAAAAGAGCACCAAGCCAAGGAAAACATCAGACGTTAATTAATTAGATTTTATATCTACACAATAAACGCCACTGCCTAGTTACCCCCATCTGCATTCCATTCCTTCTTTCCCAGCCCATCTAAGCTGCAGCCGCGTTGCAAGCAGCTTCCTGCGTATTGCAGTCCCCAACAGTTGTTCCAGCAAGCGATCCAGAGTTGGCTGCATTACTACACGCAGTATTCTGGACAGAGCATGATCGCTGGAGAGCAGCGGCCTGGTTGACAAAGGTATCACCATTGACGGTGAATGGACGAGCACCGGTGCCCTGGACAACAGCGGGTGCGGCTCCGCCGAGCGTACCGGTGAAAGTTTGCACGTTTGCTAAGAAACTGTTAATAATAGCTACGTTTATGTGATGGATATGGTAGGGACTTACTGCCTGTAGAAGTGGTAGTACTAGCCGTAGAGTTACTTGCAGATGCCTTTAAGGCAGTAGCACGGCGATGAGATGCGACGAAAAAGTCGAGAGCTGCACGGCTCTTCACCTTCTTGGCCGCAGCCGCAGCGTTGCAGGCGGTTTCTTGGGTGTTGCAATCACTGACTGAGCCAGAGCCACCAGAGTTCACAGCGTCTGCACAGGCGTTGTTTTGCACCTAGAGATACTTAGTAGGAGCGAACAGGATTGCGCAGGATGGACTTACGGAGCATGAACGTTGGAGAGCGGCACCTGCGTTCACGAATGTATCGCCGTTGACAGAGAAAGGTCGGGTTCCGGCCGAGGAAACGACTGGTGGAGGGGCACCGCCGAGAGTTCCAGTGAAGGTCTGGACATTGGCTAAGACATTGTTAGTGATAGCTAGTAAATAGTGATGTTGTGATTCCTTACTTCCTGTAGAAGCGGCACTAGAAGCTGGTGTCGCTGCTGCCGCTACTGCACTCGCTGAAGAGGTTGCCTTGGCAGCCCCCTTGGCAGCTTTTGTGGCCTTAGTCGCAGAGCTCGAGGAGGCGGCACTTCCTGAAACTGCAGTCGAATTGCTCGCAACGGCTGTTGATCCGCCGGCTACAGCAGCGTCGATCTCTGCGGCTGTCGCGTCATTAACCAACAGGTTCTGGGAGAAAATGCAACCCTCAACATCATCAGCAGTATCACAAGTGTTTCCTGCGCCAGTGGTGTCGGTGACCTAGTGTTATTAGCGCGAGTAGAAACAAGTAAGTAATGGTAACTTACGCTGCCGGGTGCGAAGGTGCCAGAGAGAAGTGCGTCTTGAGGGTTAGCTCCGATGGAGGACAGTTGCTGGGCAAGCGCAAGTACAATGGCCTTGTTTGTAGCTGCGGCCCCGGCTGAAGCTGGATCTTGATGTTGCTGGACGGCTTGAATTTCTGGGTTCACAGCTGTCTCTGTACAGCTAACACTTGCGAGTCCAACTGACCCTGTGTTCCTCTCCAATGCAGCGTACAACAAAGCATCAGACTGTCCAGTGACATTGCCAGCTGCTTTAGCGTTGGTAAAGGCTTGGTCGGCGGTTGCTTGATGAAGGCAGTCAAGATCGGTGATGGTTCCAGCACCAGATGCCGCGGCAGCATTTCCAAGCAGACCAAAGACTGCATCTACGATACCAGCAGGATTGTTGAGATCCAAGTTGGCATTAGTGCCAGCAATGAATCGGTTGTGAGAGTGTTCTTGAGGAACTTCACGCGCACGAAGTATGTAACGTGGGATGGTGTTTTCGGCGGCTGGCATAGGTGCCGCTGATGTGAGGCCAATCAAGGCAATGAGGGAAAGGCTTTCGTACTTCATGATGTCGTTGAGGCAGTGAGTGACTAGAAAATCTGAATTTATAAAGGTGTAAAAAGGACCGGCCTAGGTTGTTGCGAATAAAGCAATAAAGAATGTATAGAATTGGAAGTTCACAGAACCGAGAAAAGAGAGCGGATAAGTGAACTGAAAGAAAGACTGATAATGCGATGAAAAGAAAGAAGTCTATTCAAAGTGGCCGTGAGAGACTTATAACCTGAATCATCAGAGCAGTTAACCGCCTCGTCAAGTCTGGATCAAACCAAGTGATCCACAAGGGAACCCCCTCCTGTCACCCTTCGTGCTAGCTATTCAATCTACTGCGCTGCAGATCATACTCAGACAACATGGTGTTTCCTGCGGAGTTCGTGCCATCCAGTTCTGAAGATGGGCCTACCCGCCTCTTGCAACCAACTGATCGGATATGGGGCGTCATTGTGGCTGCTTGGGGACTACCCTTGAGGCTTGAACTCCTTCCGGTACGTGCACCGACTGGCCACGGAGAAGTCAGAAGCCAGATCGGGGAAAGGTTCCCTAGCAGCTGTCAAATTCCCAGGTCTTGGATCGCCTCATGCGCTCAGATGAGATTGAGTTTGGTGATGGCGGCTGGAGCGTGTTCGTGATGAGAGACGAGTTGTGAATGATCTCCGCCACATTCTGAGGCACCACAAGCTCATCCCATAAAACGATTGGTGGAATTGCGGATATGAAGCGCTAATGTGGGAATGTGCTATAACATCAGACGGTGTTGCACGATCTGACGGAACAGTTGTCGTCTCAAGGTTGATGGTTTCCAGGCGAGCATGTCTGAGCAGGGATGGTGAGACGATCATGTGATTGATGCCCGCATCCACTGTCTGGTCTGGATGCATGCTTGTGGAGAGAACCATCCATAATGTAATGGAGACCGGACGATTCAAGATAGAGGAGATGCTATCTGGTACTCTACAGTCATAATCACCCTAACACACAATACACACCCTCGTGCCCGCAGGTCTCGCTTGAGCCGCCAAATACGGATCTTCTTCGAAGCATAATTGAAGAGGTCAGGCCTGCATGGCCGATTACGTCTGCCTACGACATCTACAACGGACAATCGCACACAACCCAGGACAACGCAATCGCCCTATTACAGGTCTCGTCTCTGGATCATGCTATCGTTCAAGAGGATGGTAAACATCATTTTCCATTTCTGATCTCGATCTACTTGATCGCTATTTTTATAGCCGAGTCTATTGGTGTGGTGTTCTCGGTCAAAATCTTCAGCGACACACTGGCCATAGCAAGTTCACCCGGAGACATGTAAGTAGACGAATGAGGAATTGGCATTAGACATTATATTCTTTATTTTTTCTCTGCTAACCCTTTCTATGACGACAAGACAGTTCTCAGAGGCACTAGTCTTCTCTACTATACGCTTCGGTACGATAATACAGTTCTATCTCTATCGTACCCCTTCAGTAAGAATAAGACAGGTCTCTTCTAAAACACTTATCCAGCCTGGTACAAGAATGGACCGGCTGCAACGTGAGGATTGACAGCGCTGAGATTGAAAGCAGTGTATGTGATGTTGGAATCAGTGAGTGCGATGAACATGGTGCCTGAAACGCATTAGCTTTTGCCTATTTTTCAATCGAAAGAGTGCACTTACCATTGATAGCTGGATCTCCTTCGTAGGTAGAAACATCCGGTTGAATGGTCATACCATAGTTTGTCCCATTCGTGGTTGTAATGTTCGTCAACGGCGAGTACGTAGCATTCAACTGCGAAACCCAAAGCACAAACTGCGGGGCCTTGGCGCTAGTCGAAGTGACATAGCTGTTATTAGGTCCTACTGGCTTTCCCGGATTCTCCCACTCCAAGTAGACCTTGCGTCCCGGGTAAGAGAGCGCAATGCTGCGGTTCTGGGAGATACCAGCGGAGCAGTCGAAGCCAGTGACGTTGTTCCCGACGCAATTTTGCCCAGCTGGGGGGTCAGAGCTAGGTGCGGCTGGACCGAAGCCTGCAGTCTCATTGAAAAAACCTTGCGTGGCATTGATACGCGCAGAATTTGGTTGATTCAAAACCGTCAAAGCAGGAAAGTTTTGCCAGGCAAGACGCTTGGAGTTGGAGGGGCAGGACGAAATGTATGGCGCGAGTAGAGTCCATGCCCATGATTGTGGGATACCAGTCTCGAACCAGACGGGCATTGGGAACAGGCCTGCGAATTGACGGAAGATCATCTGTTGACGAGCTTCAGTGGCGATGGACTGGTCGAGAAGCTGAGCAACTTCTCGAGAATCCAAGTGGGCTTGGAAACCCCATACACCAGACTCTCCAAAGCGGGTGAGCTTTTGGGTGAAGTCGAAGGCTTCGTGAACAGTGGTGAATGGGTAGTTGTATGTGCACTGAGGAGTAGCCCCTCCTGGTCCTCCGAGGAGATTGCTGAGGAGGGTGGCATGTCCGGTTTCTTGGTCCGCCATGAACTCGATGAGAAAGCGATCCGACGGAGTAAGACCTGCAGCCGTGAAGTCGCTCTCGTTGAAGGTGGCAAGAATGTTGTGAAACAGATCAAGCTCGATCCACTCCTGGTAGAGACCAAGGAGGATGGATTCGTAGTCGAAATCGGACTGAACTCTGTAGACGGGCTCAGTGCCGTTGGTACCAAGTCCACCGGCTGGCTGATATGGCACTGGCTGGGGGTTGTGGAGCAGACCATTGGGCACGTAACCTGTTTCCACTGGGTTTGGTGGCAACACTGGAATTTCACTTCCGAGAGCTGTTGTTTTGACCGCACCGGTTGTTGTAGCGCTACCTGAATATGGGCCATGCGATGCAGTTCCGTTGACCTGGCTGCTCACAACCGGAAAAACAGGAACGTCTGCACCTGGGATCTCAGAGGCTGGAATACCAGCAAAAGAAGCGACAGATGCAACCGCAGCACTGTTGATTGAGGCTTCCTGATTGTATGAGTAGACTCCGAATGGTGATGAACTTGCAGAAGCAGAGGCAGAAGTAGAGGCTGAGGAAGACCCAGTGGCCGTGGTAGTGGTGGGTGCAGCATTGGCTGCGGCAAGTAAGCCAGCAGCAATGCTTGATTTGAACAGCATATTAGCGATATTGAATGCTTGTAAAATACCACCTGAAGCTGCAGTGAAAAGGGAGACAGAGTGAACTTATACTCCCTCAGTCACCCCAATAACAAGTTTGCAATACATGACGCTTACAGCTTTGGACAGTGGCGATTAAATGGGATAAAGGTGGACTGAGGCTACCTTAGTGATATGGACAAGATGATTCCTGGTCACTAACCATTCAACACGGCAGATCTACTTGCACCTACCTCACCTCACACTTACCATGCCATACAAGGCCAAGCTAACGTCAACATCTCCGAGTCCATTCTTCCATTCGTGTTGTCTTTCTGCATCTGTCGTTCTTGTCACAGTAGAAAGAGAAGCTCTGCACGTCTATATCGTAGTTCCTTGAATGCACATATCTGGTGGATATTATCTGGTAAAAACCCCATTTCGTATTAGAGGACAAGAACTTCCATGACGTCCACGAGAAAATATGATACAAGCATGCGTGCATGTCATGCCTGTCTAGTCTGCGGAGGCTAGCGCCTAGCGCCCCCGGGGCCCCGAAGTAGTGACTGTATCTTTCGGTGATAAGCTCCATGTGGACGCTGATGAGGCTGGACCATTGACATTACCTATAGGTAGGTAGTATTCATGTGTAAGTGAGTGCTCCCGAGTAGGTACCATGATGCTGGAAGCCTTTTTAGGGCGAGTTGGGATGAATTCAGCTAAGACTGTATTTCTTTGATGATGAGCCAGCTTTTCCTACTATACATGACAAGCTTAGGTAATTTTGCCTTCGAGTTCCCAATAGATATCGACCCTATACTACAACCTATACAAACCATCCCAAACGCCCTCGCTCATAAATGAACCACCAGAACAGAACCAAACTTTTCCTCCCTTCCCCAACTCCGCATTTTCCCAGCAAACTCCTGATTTTCACACAAATCCCCTAATTCCCCTGATCCCCGCGCTTTTCTTGTCTTTCTTCGCGTCAGTATTGTCTTTCACGGCATCTTTCGCCTTTTCCTTTTCCTTCTTCTCCTTATCCTTCTTGCCTATATTTTGAACACCTCCTATAATCGTGTATTAGTTCGAGTTGATAAATAATAGAACAAGAATAAGGAATAGGTAGGAACATACCTCGCCCATATACCCGGACCTCACTCTGCGGCTTGATCTTGGGCTTCACATTCCCTAGCGTGTCCAGAGAGGTCGTATCACCATCCGACGTGTTAGTTTTGCCAGGGTTATACGGCTGCGGAGACTGGAAATGATACCCCGTACTGCGCGACTCGGAACCCTTAGAACCAAAGGAATTCACCGCTTTCTTCCGAGGGGGTTTACTTGATGAGCCTTCAGCATCTGAATCGGTAAATGTGTGGCTTCCAGAAATACCGTAGCTGGGCTGACTGAGGCCGGGTCTGGTAGCCTGAATGCCTTGGCTGAGAAGAGCTTCATCCGCGCCGCTGTCCTGTATTTCCCTGAGGTCCATGTATGCTGATTGGAGGGTTGTGAACCGTTTGAGTAAATGACTATGTGCTTTTTGAATCACTGAAACTTGACTTCGGCTGTTTTCCATAGCACTGTCAAGCATGTCCTGAGTGATGCCATCTTTCCTGCATTGCCACTTCTCTTCTTCGTCTTTAGGCTGCAAAGCTTCGATCTCGCGCTCAAAGGCTAGTCTGGCTTCCTGGTGTGCTTTATCATGGGCTTTGAGTTGCAATTCCAGTTCTGAAACCCGTCTCAAAGCGGCCTCTTCGCCCTCCTTTGCTTCGACAGCTTCAGTTTCGCCAGCCTCGTATGTCCGCACCGAGAGTGTCAGCTTCTCGACCTGGCCTCGTAAACGCTCCAACTCATCTAGACTTGCTTCCACGATTTGGATTTTTTGTCTCGAAGACAGCTCCCTCGCTTCACTGTTAATCACCAACTGCTTCAGCTTCTCGGTGCGTTCTTTGGCCTTTTCCAAGTCCCCCTTCAATTCATCCCGCTCAACATGCCACTTCTTCTGCTCTTCCCTCAAGACTTTCAGCTTGGCAGTCAGATCACTCTCCCAATTCCTAGAGTGCGTTTTGCTCTTCTCGGTCTCCTTTTTGATTTGCATGTTCCAGCGTTTGGCTTCTTCAAGTTTAGATTTGAGGACTCGATTCCCGTTAATCAGATTCTGGGTTTCGGCTTCGACTCTCGCTTCTCGAATTTGCTTCGTTCGCAGCTGACCTATGTGTGAGAGATGTTGTTGCTTCAGATATCGCTCAAAGTTCAAATCGTTACGCAGCAGCTGGATTTCGCGATGAAGGTAGGCGACTTTGAGGCTTGGGTCTGCGTTCGCGGGCTGGAGACCTGGGGATCTGGGTATTGTGTCGCGAGACAGCGAAGCTAAGTATGCATCTACATGAATAGAACTGGCATCGTTGTTGTTCGAAAGAGCCAGTGATGCAACCGAATCGTTAGTAAGTGCTTGATAGAAACTGGTACGAGCAGGCTTGGCGCCGTTTAATAGATCGTGGAGTTGGTTGTGAGTCGGAGAAGTTAGCATCGTTGCTGGCAATGTTGGACTATCAAGTCGCTCGGAAGCGTGTATGCTTTGAGAATCGGCAATTGAGGGCATGGATTGACTGGCTTGTGAAAGTTTCCTGTGAAGACCGGAGCCTCGAAACCCGTCTGCAGACGCTACGGCTGTAGACTGCGTGTTCCTCCAGCTGTGATGTCGAGATTGGAACGGTGTATCATCCTCGTTAGCCAGTAACGACTGTTCCGGGATGTCTGAATTGGGATCGGCTTTTCTCGCAATGCCTCTTGATCTTGATGCATACATGGGATGGTCCTCCGTCGGATTGTATAAAGCCATGCACTCAGCAACAACATCTGCTGCCTCAATTGGCATCCAGCGGTTATGGTCCTTGAGTTCACATTCTATGGTCATTGTGAAGAAGTTGGGGTGCATGAGATGAACCTGTCTGAACGGCTCTGTTCGTTGCCTGATCTCCGTAGGCTCGATATCGAGATCATCTGCACCTGGGAAATTCGCATGCCTGAGATATCGTTGAGGCTTTCGGATATAGCTCATGAAGTTGAGAGGATAGAGTCCATATAAGAAAGTGAAATAATGTAAAAGCTCTGGAACTGTTTCGTCATCTGACTCCAGCAAATACGAAAGCTTATCCCAAGACTTGTCGGCTTCTACAGGCTGCTGGGCGGGTTCATCTTTTTCGTCGGAACTATCATGCATCTCCTTTTGCGGACTCCTACGCTCTCGATCCCAGAATAGCATTCGGCTGTATATATTGAAAAGTGGAGGAAGATATCTGGACATGGAGCTGGGTATGTGGGGTAAGAGCATTATCAAAAGTGTCATAGCTAAAGTTATAACTCTAGTTGATGTATCTGTTTGAAGACATCGAAGGAGATTTTCGAACAGAGGAGTTTGGAGAATCTATAATCCATTAGTACTTTGAAACATGAATCGAGACAAGAGGTTTCCTACTAGATGTAGATGTGGAGGTTGGTAGCGTATGAATTCGCTGAGCAGAGCGAGTGCAAGAATTCTGTTGTCTTTACTCACAAAGTATTTGTTGATCGTATTCAAGAAATCCTGCAGCAGTCAGTATCGTTAACTAGTTAACCACCACCTCTCGAATTCCGGCGCATACCTGTGGACGTTTCTTCCCAAACGCCAGCAAGATCGACTGCACCTGTTCTTGTACAAAGCGATCATGGTTGTCCATTTCCTCAGAGGCAAATCTAGATTTCTCCAACCAAGTTTCCACCAAGCTATGGGCCATAACATTGCTCGTCAACCTTGCATCCTCGATCTCGGGGTCATCCTCATCGTACGCCAGGATCTCTAGCAGTGTATCTCGCGTTTCCACTGCCAGACCCTTTTCTTGTCCCAAGTTGATCAATACCGGCGTAGAAAGCTTGTCCCACCACTGTAACATTCTGCCATTTCCGCGAAGAGCAGGCTTGAGTGTGCGGAGGATTGCAAGGAAGGTCGCAAAGCGTGAAGCTTTATCAAGGATGTACGAATCGTAAGTATTGAGGAGCTCTTCTTGCAGACGCTGAGAATCGGATTCATCGTGTTTCTCGAGGTACGCGTGAATTATCTCGACGAGGTCGTCTGGTAGTGGAAGGGAAGGTTTCGAGATTGAGGAATGGATTGCCTTGGTGAGGTCTTTGAAGGATCTGCGCAAAACAATTAATTGTGTGGCCACTGAGTGGATGCGATTGGAATACAGACCCTGAAGACATCGTTTCATGGACAGGGACAAACTGGGTCGATCTCTATACTCAAGATGCCTGACCTGTAGAGTTGTCTGATGCGCGGTAGGTTAGCCTTGTAACGCGGGGTTATTAAATTGGGAGGAGGGAGCACAGCTTGATTCACCAATGATGACAGACAGGGACATAAGTAGTCACCCTTTACAAAATTCCTTTCGTTGTTCGCGATCGGCAATAATCTGGTGAGGGTAGGAGAGTTCAAAAAGTCAAGAGTTCCAAGAGTGATCTCAGCCCTTCGAAATCTTGTCCCCTTTCTGATAGCAAAGCTTTTTAGAGAGAGACGTGATAAGGAAGCCTCGGGACCGCACCAAAAAAGCGGCACTAATTTTTAAAGCTTTAAGCTGGGTGACATGTCCCACGTTGATGCCGCTTTTTGTGACCAATCGTTGGGCGAGTTTGGCTTAACGCCGAATAAGTTTATCGGTCTTAAAACCCAGATCATTTAGCATCCTATCCTCTCCTATGGCCATTAGAGAGTCGATCAATTGCGATAAGTATAAAAGGGAGTATGGATGTCCTGTTTCTCGTTCCGTTTCCATTAATTCGTCTATTTGTGTCTTTTTTCCATCCCAGTCTGAACAGCCAAGTTCTCATTTCCACTGCTATTTTCAAGCCATTTTCAAGCAACTACAATTTCTTAGAGCACAGCACAACCATGTCATCCTCAGAAGCATATCTCCCCCTCAAGGGAAAGACAGCCATAGTAACAGGTTCTTCCCGAGGTCTCGGAGCAGGCATGGCCTACGAGCTCGCTAAACGAGGGGCCGACGTCGTCCTAACATACACATCTCCCTCCAGCAGCACTCTCATCTCATCTCTCTCTTCAAAAATCAGTCTCCTACCCCACAAACCCAGCACCCATAGCGTGGTAGCCGACCTCACAAAAGTCGATTCTCCTGATAAGATTGTTCAGTCGATTAAAGACTGGCGAGGCGGAGATCCAAAGATTGATATCATGGTCAACAACGCCGGAGTAGAGATGAACAAAAAGCTGGGAGATCTCACGGCCCAAGACTTCGCTCACGTCTACGATCTCAACGTTCGTGGTACGTTGCTCATGACACAAGCCGTACTCCCTTATCTACAGCCCCATAGCCGCATAATCAACATCGGCTCAGTAGCATCACGCGTGGGCTTTGCTGGCTTCAGCCTCTATTGTTCGTCAAAAGCAGCACTTGAAGGCTTAACCAGGGTCTGGGCCGTTGAGCTGGGTGGGAATGGAACGACGGTCAATATGGTCAATCCGGGGCCTGTGGACAGTGATATGTTGAAGAATATCCCGAAGGAGATTGTGGAGAAGCAGAAGGGGGAAACGCCTGTTGAGAAGAGGCTGGGGACTACGGAGGAGGTAGCTGATATTGTGGCGTGGCTGGCAGGGAGAGACAGTAGGTGGGTTACTGGGCAGACAATCTCTGCAAGTGGAGGGTGGGCTCTGTATTGATTGGGTTTGTGACATAGAACGAAGTCGGCATACTAGAATAGAATCTAGAGCAAGTCATAGCTACCACAATAGACTTTCATTAAACATTCAGAGCAGATTCAGAGATTTTAATAGATGTGAAAGCTCAAAAACAGGAGGGATTATCACACCCCCTTTTCGTTTTGAGTAAGACAGTCATTGATTTGTGCTACTTTGTTGCACTTGGTCATAGTTTTAGCTGACCCCTTGTGCCTAGTAAATACGGAGTCAACCTATTCCCTTCATTTATACCTATAGTCTTATCGTACTAGCTGTAGGCAGTCATATCAAATACTCATCAAACCACTGAACAGCCTGCAAGAACGCCTTCTCCCTCGCAAACTTCTCGTGTTTGACACTCGGATCGCCGCGAACAGAAAAGCCATGGACAACACCACTGTACAGATTGATCTGGTATGGCTGCTTCGTCTCAGCCAAGATTTTTTCTGACTGGTGACGTTTTTCAGTCGGGAAGATTTCGTCAGTTTCGGCGGCGGCGATAGAGAGAGGGCCTTCGATGGCACGGAGTTCGGATTCATCGACGAAACTGGGGGGTCTGAGTTAGTAAGAAAGTACTAGAGGGGGTAGGAAGCAAACTTACGAAGGGTGCGCAGTGTAACCAACGTCAATGCCCTTACCTTTAGGCATAAAGCGAATAACATACTTAGCACCCTATCCATTCTATTAACTTCCTTCTATATATAGCACACAGATTTATAACTCACAAAGCAGTATCCTACACCACCAATCTTCTTGAATCCCTGCTCCTTCAAGTACTCAATACTCTTCTGAACAATAGGATCAACCGCCTCAACGGTATGGGGATTCTTTCCATCGGAACCCTTAGTCAACCAACCCATAAAATCAAAATCATCGGGTCTGTTAAGAGACATTGCATCCCCATTGAAAATATCAGGGATGATGGTGTAGTAGCCATTCGCAGCGTATTGATCCACCATCAACTGGGAATTTTTCCAGATACCGATTACATCGGGGAGGTAGAGAATAGCAGTGTCCTTGTGAACAGTCTTGCCAGTAGGCTCAGCAACGTAGGCATCGATACCTCCAATCTTAATAGACTTGCCGGTTGGCTTGCCGCTGTAGGAGTCGATCGATCAGTATTTGTTTTTGGCTGGGACATTGAGAATGTACTCATGCTTGACACCAACGGTGCAACACTGTGAGGGAGGATTGGATGCCATTGTGACTTGGATTGAAGATATGAGTGACTCTGGAAGATATACAAGCTGACTTAGTAATTGGAGAGACAGAGAAAACTGCTTATTTATAATTTTGAAGGACCTGTAAAAGGAGATTTAGGAGGGGAATTGACTAGGACCCCACCTCTGACGTTACTATATACTAGTACTGATGCTGGCTCAATAGCTTATACCTAGGTAGTTACGTCGTGCCGCTGAAGTCCCGAAACTATGCCTTTATCCGGATAACCATTATATCCGAGCGCCTAATCTACAGCGCGCCTAGTTTTTATTCCAATGCGCTTAGCCTTACCCATGGTTTCTACATAGAGCATATCAACAACTTCACGTCCTTCGAACATCACCATTATGTCCGCCCCTCAAGTGGCTACGACCGCCGCTACGGCTGTGGCCCCAGTGGTCAGATCAGTTGTGCGAAAATCGCCTCAAGGAAAGAAACAAGTTTTCCTGTACGCAGTCACATCCCATCCAAACCCAACCCAGCTCCGATCCAGATGCTAACCTCGCAGACCCAATTTCACGCTCACTCTCCTCCGCACGCCGAACCTCCCTCCCACCTTTGCATCCTTCATCGTCCCCCTAAACCTCAACAAGCTCGACCTACGTGATTACATGTGGAATGTCTACGGGGTACCCGTACGAGGAGTGCGGTCTTATATCCAGCAGCAGAAGTTAAGGCAGGATAAACCGGGTGCGAAGAGACCGGCGCCCCGGAGGTGGTTCAGACCAAGGAGTATTAAGAAGATGATGATAGAGATGGAGCAGCCGTTTGTGTGGCCTGAAGAGCCGACAAACTTTGATGAGTACGTTATTCCTTTTACAGTTCTACTGTGGGAGAGATTGGAAATGGCATTTGGACTTGGAAGGGAGATGAATGCTAATGGAGTGCTGTAGGTGGGATAAAGATACTCATGACGCTGCGAAGAAAGAACGTGAGGCGACAGAAGCTACGTTCAGGCCCGATATACGTGAGAAGCCAACAGCGGAGCGTAAAAGTATAGCAGAACAAGCAAAGGCCCTCCTGAGAGGGGAGGATACTTGGACACCAGCGGCGTCACAGTGGGAAGATGATGGGGAAGCGGTGGAGGTAGAGAAAGATGTTAAAATATGACGAATGAGAGTTTGTTACGATTCGGTAGATATGGGTGTAGAGTATGTATAAATACCATGTTCAGAGTATAGGGTGTTAAAGATCGGTTTCGTCAATCCAATGTTCATCCGCTTGGAATTTCAGGACCTCGTTCCCCCAAGCCCACCAATCAGCCGTCAAATTCCTAGCGAATATCTCCAGCGCTTCATACTTCTCAGTCCCCATCATATCCTCAAACAATGCTTTGAGATTTGGCTTTCTCGAATGCAGCTCAGGTACTGCGACTATGACTCTCCTTTTCACATCTTTATTTCCAGTTCTTTTCTTTCCTTTCTTGCATCCTACCAGCAGAGTCTCATATGGTTTTCTCCACGCAGAGTCTAGCGCACAAATCGTCGCTCCATTGACAGCAACCTTCACCCAAACCCACTCTTCCACCAACTCAATATCCCACTCATCGAATAGACCTCCCTCTTGCAGCAATATATCACGGAACACGACCTTGTTCGTGACCCATACAGCCACCAACCCATCTTCGGCTAGGTGGTCATTGAGAGGGATTGAGGATAGCAAAGTATTGATTTCAGGAGTGGAATAAGAAATAAAATATGAGCTCTTCCGTCGTGCCGACCGATTGGGCCATGGAGGATCCATAATTATAAGTTTGAAGTGGGGAGCTGACTGGGTGAAAGTCTCAAGTGTTGTAGTTATATCTCCATATAAAGCTGTTGCGTGTGGGGGTAATCGAGCACGAAGTCCGTCGGAAGTCGTGTGGTATATAGTGGAGGAATTGTGGTTGCTGATCAGTGATGAATGTACATTATTCTGTATGGAATCTGATACCAGATATTCATGTTTGAGCTGATCAGACTCGCGATCATTTTGACCCGTCTCGTCTGTTAATATTTCCTTCCTTTTGCGTTTCTTCCCCCGGGCAAGTATCTCAGGATGCCCAGTTGCACGAGGAAGGCACCATGGCCCCTGGTAACACTCCCTCAATCCATCAAAAGCAAGTTGCACATATTTTTGAAGCAATAGGTCTTCTATTGAAACTTCTCCCAGTCTTGCCTTAGCTTTCGCCGACTTTGGCTCAACTGAAGGATATGGATGTTCTAATGGACTCGAGGAGATAATTCTCTTAGTCGAGTCGCCTTGAGCTGACTCGATGGAACGAGGGATGTCGAGCAAAGTGACATCCGAATCATCATTCCGGTAGAGGATACATGGTGCCATTAAATAAACAGTAAAATATACAAAAATGTTGATTCGCTCGATAAAAAGTAAGTGAAGGAAGTGAAAGACGAGACAAGAAAATCAAAGTCTAAGAGAGGAATGAACAAGCACGTGCTGCATCGAAAATTTAATTTTCTCACCTTTGCCTTTTTGCAATCATGATGGACTATAGATTATAAATCGTCTTCAGATTTTTAATAATTATATAAGTATCAACATGACTCCTTGAGAAGAGAACACAAAGAGCGGGAGACAACTCTCTCCCTTCTGCCGAAAAGTGCCGCCGACATGCTACACCCGAGGCAAAGCGCACCCGGAGTTAAAGCGTCATTTGCAAACATCAGCAGCATCAACCGCCAAACGAAAATATACTTATACACAACTGCTAACCGTCCTCCCCCATTGTATACCTACCGCGACGGAATGACCACCCAATTTAACGCCCGAATATAATACCTGAGAGCCTGCTGGGCGGCAAGGAATGCCCTCGGCCCTCTTCAATGTCTCTCCTCCCGCGAAGCTCCAGGACAAATCACGAGAGATGGACGATGCGCACAAAAAAGAACCGGCAATATGTCCCACAGACGACGATACCATAGCGCCCAAGGCACGGAAGCCGCAGAAGCAGAGTCTCGACTACATATGGAAGACTGGCGTGGCGGGGGGGTTGGCGGGGTCTGCTGTATGTTGAATCTAGAATTAGCTGGCATGCTTCAATGGTACTGATATATATAGGCCAAAACATTAGTCGCGCCTCTCGACCGAGTCAAGATTCTCTTCCAAGCCAGCAATCCTCAGTTTGCGAAATACACCGGGTCTTGGTTCGGTGTTGTAGGGGCTATGAAAGTTATCTACAAGGAGGACGGCGTTTTAGGACTATACCGCGGGCATTCTGCTACTATTCTTCGAATATTTCCTTACGCAGCTATCAAATTCCTAGCATATGAGCAAATCCGCTCAGTTTTTATCCAAGGACCCCACCACGAAACTCCCTTTAGACGGCTCATATCAGGTTCTATGGCAGGTGTAACCTCTGTATTCTTCACATACCCACTCGAAGTAATCCGAGTTCGCCTGGCCTTCGAGACAAAACACGATTCGCGATCCTCCTTGGTTGAAATATGCAAACGGATTTACAACGAAGCGCCTCCACCTCTTCGGCCCACTTCTTCCGAACCTGCAGTCATAGCAGCTACGGCGACGGTAGTCCGAGCTGTAACGCCTAGTTCTGGACTCGGGAACTTCTATAGGGGGTTCTCTGCGACGATAATGGGAATGTTGCCATATGCCGGAGTGTCATTCCTCACGCACGACACAGCAGGCGATGTACTGCGCCACCCCCTAATTTCTCGCCACACGACTCTGCCCAAGCCCCAAAACTCTCCTGAGGACAAACCGGCTCCTCTCCGATACTGGGCAGAACTCCTGGCAGGTGGGGTAGCAGGGCTGGTATCACAGACGTCAGCATACCCGCTAGAAGTGATTAGGAGGAGAATGCAGGTCGGAGGTACTGTAGGAGACGGGCATAGACTAGGCATTGGAGAGACTGCAAAGTTGATTCTGAAAGAGAGGGGTATGTCTGGGTTCTTCGTTGGATTGACAATTGGATATGTCAAGGTTGTGCCGATGGCGGCAGTCAGTTTTTATGTTTACGAGAGAGGGAAGACTTGGTTAGGCATATAGATATGGAGCCTTCATAGGTGAATGGAGTTAAGGATTTCTGCTCCAGACGAATGAGATGGTTAGCTTTGTGGTTCTATCATGTCGGGCGCCCTTTGTGAAGATGAGTATCTGTAAGTGGCGCAAACATGCTTGGTTCGTCGCTGTAAGTCGTTTCCACCTCATGACCAATCCCATTTCTGCCAAACGCGGCGCTTTTCATCACACATCGCATTTCCATTCAGTTCTCATTAGAGCAGTATGGTGTTATAGTAGGTGGGTTTGAGTCTATGTTCTAGAAGTATGAGGACGTTTGAAGGCCATCCCAAGGCGCCTAATTTCACTCTGGTATAAGCCCATTCAGCTGCTTATAGAGCTCAGAGTGCTGGGTCTGGAGAAAGGCTCATGGAATGCGTTGTGGTGCGCTGCTAGTTCTGATGTGAAGGGCCAGGATAAAAGGGGTCGTTGGTGTCAATTAGGAGGAAGGGGCTTGTGAGTAAACACGGCGGGGAGAGAGGGGTTGCCGTGAGTTTGTGGGGAATATGACGGGGTGAAGCTGTTAGAGCTGAGATGTAAACGTCGTGGAAGATAGTAGACAGCAATTGGAGTATTTGGGACTTCTCTGGTCTAGAGAATGCAAAGTCCTCACAGCAGATCGCTCCTTCCCTCGATTTGTGATAAGGGTAATACAAGGAAATGAATAATGTATCGGCGGTCACAAAAGTACGTTTTGTAGGCAGTCAGTGATTGATCGGAGTTTCTCTCATTCCCTCAAGTGTATTCGCATGAAACATTTTCTCTGTATCCTCTTTTGAAAAAGACATCTAGTAGATTACAGCTTCCAATGTTACCTAGACGATGCAAAGACCTTCTTTGGATTTTGTTGCGTTTCGTGCTCGTGTTCTGCACCACTCAGCGCCTACTCTTTAATTCTGCTCGGGAATCTTCACACCCACATCTCTCTCTTTGGCCTCACATATGACTTCGCGAGTCCACCACGCCAATTCATATGGTGTACACTTCTCGACCATGGAATGCCTTATTCGGTAATTTATGTTGTATTGCATGTCGCGCTCGTGAGTCTCACCACTCAGCGTTCCCCTCTTCAAGCTTCAAGTTGTTGTTCAATAGTGTGTATCATCTCGCAAGCCTTCTATGGCCTTATTTACGAAGCCCTGGTCCACTCCTTGCATTTCAACTCGCATTCTTCTGTCAGATTACGAGACTCGTTTGAAAGTTGGTCTTGTTATGCAGAAGTTCCTTCCAAATACGGCTTTCAACTCGTTTTGCTGCAAGTCGGCTTCGTGTTTTTCACCACTCACACTCAACCATTGCATTGCGTCCTTCTTGCAACCACGGACCTGATTCAGACGTTGAAGGCTCTGCACGAGTATTCCACGGAGCGCGCGTCAACACTGGATCATGTCGTATATATTTCCCATTTGGTCTTACTTTTCACTTTGTTGCAAGTCGTTGTCGTGTTCGTCATCACTCACAGTCAATCACTTCGCTTTCACTAACAAGGCCAAGCTTTCTTCAAGTCCGAATAGTTGATCGCTCGAGGTTAGATAATGCAGAATCCCGCACCTCTTTCCCTATCTGTTGTATGAATTGTTTTATTGCACTTCGGCCTCGTCTCCTTCGACCACTCAAAAGTTACCTCCTCACTCTTCCAGCGCGATTCTTCGCGCTACCTCTCCACTTTACTATCAACTGCGGCAATCCTTCCCGAAACGATCTGTACATATGGTGCCTCAATTCCAAATCTATATTCCCATTTTTTTTCTCCAGGGACCCAATGGGTTCCCTCCAGGACTATATCCTCATCTTTGAAACAGTTGGTGATACCGTACTTCGCATAAGCCGTCCTCTTCCTTCCCTCCATTTTCTGTCCAGATATAGTAATCGTCTGCGAAAGTCTCAATCATACTTTTTAAGAGCAATATTTTGTAAATTCGATGCGAGTCACACATTTACATAGCACCTAATTTACAACGGGCTTGATCCTCAATTCCTCCATCCTACTAGCCAATAAGTATGGTATGCATAATACTTCGTAATTTGCACCACTCACAACTCCGAAGTAGACGGCAGAGAAAAGCAACAAATATTCCTGCCGAGTCCTGATTCAGGTATAGGTTGCGCGGGCTGCTTTGCGTAACTTTACACGATGACCTTCGTGTTATAAGCCAATCATACTGCGGTTCGGATTCCAGCGAGCTTCACAACAAACATCCGAGCGCTTGCAGTAGGTACAACAAAGAACTCCAACAATGTCTCTTCTCCCTGGCACATTATAAAATGTGTGTCGTTTTTTTTCTTCCGTTCACTGAGAGGCTTCTTCTTTTTGTCCATATGGCCGTAAAGCACTATAGGAGATTGAAAAAGTCCGATAATATGCTCCTGATACGGGTTAGTGATATGAGGCTGAATACCCGAGTCATGTGATATTTGTCGAGAAGGAAGAGTCAAGTGGCACGCTAAAATCCCAAAACGTGTTTTTGTCCAACGTGAGGAGTTTAATATACATTTACTATTATAATCTAATGAGCTATACCATATCAACAGCACAGCGTAGAATGCAGCGCTTTCTCTTGCTATTCAATCACTTTTTAAACAATTTATACAGCGCTCTCGGGCTCGTTTGCGGGTCTGTGCTCCTCCTGCTGCACAAACAATCCAGTGGTTGGCGTTGCTTCCTTATGTTCCGAACCGATCACATGATCCGCAGGAGTCCACTTTGCGCTCTTGCGAGGGGCGACCTTGAGGATGTACATGGTATCAATTTCTTCCAAGCTTCGATCCTTGCTCTCAATCATGAAGAAGTAGACGATGAAGAAGAGCGCTAGGCAGGAGCCAGCGAAGACAAGACCGTAGTAGTAGTCGATATCATTGGTGATGAACGTGGTGAAGAACGAGATGAGGAAGTTCAAGAGCCAGTTGGAGGCGGTAGCAAGAGCCATGGCTGTTGCTCTATATCTTGCCGGGTACAGCTCTCCGACAACAGCCCAGACCAACGGGCCCCATGTCGTAGCAAAGGCAGCGATGAAGACGCAGGTGAAGGCGATGAGAACGTAGCCTGCAGTTTGGGAAAATCCCGAATTGGCGACGGCCAGGCCGAAATGACCAAGGAATGAGTAGATCACGAAGCATCCGCACATCACAGCTGCTCCCCACATCAAGCTGACTCTTCGTCCGCAATTCTTGACAATCCACAGACCGGCAATCGTCGCTCCTACGTTGACAGAGCCGAGAATGATCGATGTGATGAAGGAGTCGGATATACCAGTTGAGCGAAAGATGGTTGTGCCATAGTAGAAGAAGAAGTTGGCGCCCGTGAGTTGCTGGCCCGCTTGCAATACCATGCCCAGAATGATCCTATACAGCATCCGATCGCCAGTAAAGGCCTCGTACCAGCGGGTAGCACCGCCTTCTCGTTCCTCTTCGAGTTTCGCTTCGATTTCGGCAATCTCACTTTCGATGAGGAGTGAATGCTCACCAACGCCATTGAGACGAGCCATGTTCTTGCGAGCTTCGTCTACGCGGTTCATACGGTAGGCAAATCTGGGGGATTCGGGCATGAACAAGATACCGACTCCGAGCAGAATAGCCCAAAGTGAAGAGAGACCGTTTGGGATTCTCCATTGGGCAGAGTTTTCGTAGGTTCCTTTAGTACCCCAGTTCACTGTGGATTTGTTAGTAAACGCAGGTTGCAGAGAAAGACAAAGATTAACTTACCCATGTATGCAGTCCAGATACCCAAGGTGATGAGCAGTTGGTATGAGGCCACGACAGTTCCTCGGATTTTCTTGGGTACGCTCTCGCTTTGATACATAGGCACACTAGTACTCAAGGCACCAACTCCTAATCCTGCAACAAATCGTCCCATGGCGAATTGAACCCATTGTGTATCGCTGGTGATTTCGATGATAACACCAATGATGTAGAAAAAGGCCGAGGCGGAAATAGTATATCGACGACCGTACTTGTCACAAATCCATCCACTTGCCAGACATCCTACGAGGGTTCCGGCAGAGAGCAGACCGACAATGGTTCCTTGACGAGCAGCACTGAATGCGCCGTTTTCACCGAATCGGGCTTTGAAATCCGACATCTGGAGAAATCCTGAAATGTATACTTCAGCCAATGCTCTGAAATGCAAAATATACATTTGAACTACGTACCTGAAATTTGACCAGATTCGTATCCGAATATGAATCCACCAACCGAAGCAATAGCACCTAGAAGAACGGCGATGACAGTAACTCTGGCCTCAGCATGTGCGGGCAAAGGAGCAGCGACTTTAGGGTCTTCTGAAAGACGTCTCGGTGTCAAGGTAGCTGGAGTTTCGGCGGGAGATGCGCCATCTTTCTCAAAGGTAGGGTCTGCGACCACCTCCTTCTTCCTGTTGAAGAGCTTCATCATGTCCACTTACAGTTTCAAATCAATGTAGAGATTTTGAGTTAAGAATATTGAGGAGTACTGGAGTTCCCCAAGATTAAAAAAGCTAATGGGTCGAAAGAAAGTGTGGGGTGGGGACGCGGCCAGCTTTTAAGCAAAGATATGAGGATAAAATGTCATAGACAAAACGTGTTACTATGGGAGAAGCTCATCATCTGATGTTCAGAAAAGGAAGAACTGTGGGTGAAATGTTAGGGTTTGATATTTTTCTCGGGCCCGTTTTCACGAAAGGGTGGACCGGTCCCATAAAATGCCACTATCTCGAGTTTGAAAAAAAAAAAGGAGGCCATAAAAAGCGGCACTCATTATCACCGACCTTCGCTGTCCGATTCCGCCTAATACGTTATGAATTGGTGCCGCTCTTCCACTCCAGCACGAGTCTGGAACCGGACTTATCTCGTTGATTTGTCTGTCGCAAACTGATGGTCTCATATACGGTGGTATTCCAAAGGGAAAAACGGGTCATTGTTCCGTAGTCGCCCCGGCCCCGTAGAACGACCGACCGAAGACGCGAACAAGAGGATCTCTCTGTGTCTGCGTAGGGGTTTTCCTCATTTGTTATTCTCATCTCAGTGGTCTTTTCGGGAACTTACTCGGTTGTATTCGTAGCGGACAAGTGATTCCGACTGCGGTATAAATAGTCGTCAGGTCACAGTCGTACCACCCACCACCCACCACACCGCACAATATCCAGATCTACCTACGGAGAGCGGCCGAGCCCTGCCGTAGCTGATTTAAGGTTACAGCCTCATTGCTAGAGCCCCGCTACTGGCAGACGGCACTGTCGGCACGGGCTTGCACTTGCTTGCACTTGGTTGAAAATTGTGCTGGATCCGTTATTAGTAGTCGGTCTTGGACTCTCTGACTCGCATCCACTCTTGAAGAATTGCAAAGGAGACAATGACGCACGCGCGAGTCGTGGGTGTGGGTGTGGAAATGCGCTTTTTGATGCAGTTTCACCCTCTCCATAAGAGAACGAGAGCAGTGCAAAGAATGAGGTATTGAAACTTCATACAAGCCCTTACGGAGGAAAGACGGCACACACACGCAACGGACCCTAATATACGGAACAGTACCGGCCTTCGTCACTAGCTGCCTAAGGTACCCATGTAAAACAGTGAATTGGCCAATCAAATCGAGGGTGGATACCATTGGACACAAGCACGTTCAGACCATCGACGCCGATCCAGCGGTCCAAGCTTGAGATGGCACGTGCACGTAGCATAGCAGGCCAGGAACAGGACCGTCACAAATACAGACCAATCAAAGCGCAGAATGGCACTGTTTGATGCGACAAGTACTGTATGGCTCCATTGATCAAAGCTCTCTACAACCATATTATTTTCGCGAAGCTCTTTTTGCCAACGGTCCAGGTACAAAGGAAGTCTAGAACCAAGACTGAGATACATTTATTCAGATGAGCGGCTGCTGTTGCATCCAACGCTATCTTGATACAAGGTTCGCCAGTTGTGGTGGAGATAGAATCTTCAACGCTTCGTTCACTATATCCTAAGCATAGCACCGTCCGTTGTATTGTGTACTTGTCGTATCGTCCTTCTATGAAGCTACGGTGAGAGTTGCGTTTGACCCAGGTTCTTGCTTGGCTGTAATGAAACAACCCTTTTATCCCTTTCTTCGTATAATCCCAAGGACTCCATGCTGGCACAGAAGTAACTTACAGTTGCATCTGCGAGGGAATCAAGCTACACGTACGCCACAGGCAACAGAAAAGGAATAATGCAAGTAGACCTTCGCATGATATTGAATGGTCAGGGTCTTTGCGCAACTTGTCAGAATAGGCATCTCTGGCGCTGCTGAGAACCGAAATACTGACACTCCTTATATTGCAGAATTCCACGCTAGTGGATGTGAGATTGAGCAGATATTGGGATGCGACGGCACTACTTATTCTCCTACTTCCCCAAACGATGAAATGTAACCTCCTGCCGAGCACTGTGCACCGAGCTGTAGTAAAATATATGGTTTAAACCTCCAAGAAAACCGCAGCATATATATCAAGCGCACTTACGCCCACCATAATACCATTCCTAGAACTCCATCCCACAATCTACATACCTAACCAATAGGCTTCGCCTTCTTCTTCTTCTTCTTCTCGCCGCCCTTCTGGAAATCCCTCCAACTCCCAATCCGCTGCTCCCTCGTACTCTCCCAATCCTGCTCATGCTCCCTCTTCCTCTTGCGCAGATCCAACTCCTCATCCGCCTTCTTCTGCTCCCTACCCTCCTCCTGCATCTGCGCCTTCACCTGCCTCCGTCTCCTATGCTCATTCTCAATCATCACCAGCTTAGACTTCTCCCTCCAATCCTTCGCAAACTGCTCGGTCCGCAGCTCGGGACTATCGACCGTCCACTTGTTCTCGCGGATGAGGAGCGTGCGCGCGTCCGCGATGGCTTCATCGAGGCGTTCGCGGTGCTTCTCATCCATGAGTTCTGTCTGTGCTTTTTTGAGACGGTCAAAGGCATCGGGGGCTTGGGGATTGCGCGTTTTGTCGGGATGGATTATGAGGGATTTGACGCGATAGCATTTCTTGATGTCGGATTCTGGGACTCCGGGTTGGAGGTCGAGGACTGCGTAGCTGGGAAGAAAGAGGTCAGTTTCGTAGCAGGGGTCGACAAGCTGGGTATACGTACGCATCTAGACGGAAGGCTTTCAAAATGCGATCAATTTCTGCATCCTGGAGAGGTGAACTTAGCAGATCCTAGTAGGGGGTGGGGTAGGAGGGACTCACTTTGATGAACTCCTTTTCCTCGGTATCAAGAGCTTCAAGTGCATCGATATCATCGTCAGCTATTTGGGGCTTGATAGTCATGGCTCACCGATGATGCTGGAAGGTTATAATTCTAGGTTGCCGGCTTTGGGGGATGAGGGTTAGAGAGAGTGAGCGCGTCGTCGCGATGATGAAAGGTGCGATAAGGGCCTGAGGTCAAAGTGTTAATCTGGGCATCACGTGTTCGCTACCCCTGACGAAGGTGCAAGGTGCAGTCCCTAGGTACTTACGAACGAGCGAAACGCCCGTTGTTACAAGTCGGTGTTTTTGATTGACGCTTTATGCTTGATCTGACGAAGCTCGTCGAGTAGGAAGTTCAATTATTTGCCTTACTTTCCTGAGAACCTTCGCAAAGTCGGTTTTTGCTACTACAAGTTGGCTTATTGGAAGGCCCTTAACTCCTAGCATGCTTGCTTTTTATGGCTAAACTTTGATACCAAAAAATAGTATTGGTATCCCTTTGTAACATGCAGTTGTAATAGCATAAGATACATTAATAAATTGTCATGATTATATAGCTTGCACAAATTTGTATCATTAAACATGATTTCTCATTCTGTCCAAGAGCATGGGGCAATCCAGATGCCACTATATACATCGGTTTCTCACATTATTCATTAAATCCTTCACACACATTACAGACTCATGAATACCTTCAACAATGAGGGGTAGATAGGCGTTCCGAGCCCACTCACAGGGTCCCAGCCCTTAGCAGCCGCAAAGCCAGTCGTGTTGCAACCGGGGTTGCTGCCATCAGTTATGTCGTGGAAGGCTTCTGGGTGCGCGTACTGAAGACTGTTAGCAATACACCATAGAAATCTAGGACCCGAGACATACCAAAGTTGGGTTCACAAAACCAATAGTCGACTTGCCAGCCGCGAGACGCTCCTCGTTGATCAGGGTGAGAATAGAAGCGAAGATGGGAGCGGAAGCTGAAGTACCACCAACAAGAGTGGGAGCTCCCGCATTAAAAATAACAATGTTATCACCAACGGCAGAGACATCTGGGTACCCTCTTCCACCTTTGTTGTAAATGCCTCCATCGGCGCCAATAGCACCATTGTCCGTAGTTGAGTATGATACATAGGGTGGAGGACTGTTTGTAAGATAATCGTCGACGGCACTTTGCTGGTATTCGGGGGTTGCGTAAATGTTTGAAAATCCACCTCCACTAGGGAAACGAGTCGTTGAAGTTTCAGCATCATCGGTGACATTACCTCCTGCTGGGAGGGTGGTTGATCCCACAGTGGTGATATAGGGGCATGTGGCAGGCTACCAAAGAATTAGTACCATCATTAATGCCAACAGAAAGATCCCATCGGTTGAAAAACGCTTCGAGAGTCCTAACGCAGCAAAATAGGACGCTAGACAAAGAAATCTGCTTACAAAGTCAGGACTGAAGATTTGTCCAGTACCAAGACAACCATCCGAATTATCATCTCCTGCGGGTCCCGCCACACCCGAGTCGCCGGAAGCCAAAACGACAGAAACACCCTGCATTCCCAACTTCATGAACTCCGTGCATTGGCGACGTTGGTAAGCGATAGGCAAGTCTGCTTCTTGGCCACCGTAGGAGATGGAGATAACGTTTGTCTTCATTGCATTAGTGGAGATACAGAATTCTGATTATAAGTACTCACCGGCGTGTAAACACCGCATTGCAAAGCTCCCTTGTAGGCACCCGTGGCGTTCGAGGGATCTGGGTATGGTGGGTCTAGCGAATCAACAGTACTACAGTAAGAGCCATCTAGAGCATCTAAGAAGTTGTTCAGGAATCCCTCGTACACGTAATCTGCTTCGTATACAGGGTCGTCGGTTTGGAAGAGAACGGCTCCTTGCGGATAGATAAGAGGGTAAGAGACCTGGAAATCGAGATCGGACTCAACTCCAGCCTCGAGGACAGGATCCGGTGCTGTAGCACCATCAATAGCCTCGAGTTTTGGCCCGGTGCCTTGGGGGATTGACTGCGCGAATGTCAAGAAGAATAGATCAAGGTCTTCTTGGCTGTAAACATCCCCAAGGTCTTCAAAAATACCAAGGGCGTTTGAGGGGTCTGCCTTTGATCCTGTGGGAACTTGGTATAGCGCTAAAAGGATCAGTTCTGGTGCCGTAGAGCTAGAGTTACAATATTACCTTTGATGCATGCTGGAGTGACAACAGTGCCGCAGACTAGAAGTTCAGGGACAGCAAGAATTGCCTCTACGGTCATTCCGAGACCCTTGAGCAGAGGAGGAAGCTTGTGACCGCTTGTGACCCCAAATATGCGTTTTTGCAGCTCTGGGTCTTCATTGCTCTTTCTGAAAGGAGCAACAAGCTTGATGCCAGGAGTAATATAGTCCACGTGCTTTTGTATATGAGCGGGGACATGGTATCTGAAACAAGATTAGAACACCGACAAGTACAAGCTTAATGTTAACATACTCGTCACATGCCACAGTAAGCTTTCCCGTCTTGGTGTGTTCGTAGATATGATATTTCGTGTTCAATAAGTTTTCCAAATCAAAAGCGGAAGCATCAAACTGCATCCATTGCTTATTGGTAGATCGAGAGATTTTCTCGGATGCAATGCCAGCAGATGAGAGCCTGCCTAACATATTAGTATGACAAAAGCTCAAGCTGTTGGAAAGAGGCGATGAGCGTGAGAGCTTTCTCGGGAGCCTGCATATGGACTCTGGGGCCAGCTCCTAGGCTCCCAGCTCTCCTCAAAGAGTCAAGCAAATCTGTATAATAATAAACCTACCAGTCATGCACAGCATCTACACTTGATTGCAAGGGCGCAAAAATTTCAGCAACCTCCTGAGGTGAGTAGTGTTTGCCATATTTGGAAGAATCGTGCTTGGAACTAGAATAAAGCTGTTAGGGCATGTTTTTACGAACAACTCGAATGCGAGGTCATACACATCCATCAGAAGATTGTGACCCTTGTCAAGATTGCTCTGGGTCATGCCAATGCGAACAGGAAGCAGAGCCGATTCAGCAACCCTATCTCGCTTGATCCATGCCTTTGGAGCATCTATTCGGCGCTCATGGAGGACATGATTTGATGGGAATGGCACAGCGGCGACTTCAACAGCGAGAACTCCAAATAGAACAGATTGAAAAAATTGCATTGTAAATGAGACTACAAGAGGTGCTTGCGGATATCAATGAAGACGATAGAGGAGGGCCGGCATAGTTAAAATCATTTGGACATCGCCGCCGCTACCTTACTCCGTAAAACGATGTTGGAGCAACTGCGTTCCTGGCAATATCACACGGCAAGGAGTATCAATTTGGTGATTGATCTGCATAGAGGTTGCAGTTATTTCCTTGTTGGAACATGACATTTGGTGACCAGTTCCACTTGCAGCTCGAAAAACTGTCAAGCGCCATGTATATCCATGAGCTCCTTCCGTATTTGGTGTTAGGATAAAAATGACTACCGCGCCATGCTTGAAATCACCCTGTCTTCCCCGCACGAGTGAGCATGGTAAGCATGTGGCTGCGGCCTTAAGTTGAGAGTGACCAGTGACAATGGCTCAAGCTACAGTAAGGAGTCGATCACTGTGGACGGCAGTGACGATAGATCGTTAACAAATGGTATAGCTTATAGTGCCCACCTGCTTCACCGATAGAATTAGAATAGGTAGAGTACGACTTGATTGATTCTCCTACGCCTGAAAAGAATCCCGAACTGTGAATAAAATTATTAGGAAGGAAGGATCAGTCTTGGAAATAACGAATTGATCTCATACACAAACGACTGATAGTTTTGATGCAAATTAAGATGTACATTTAAGAAAGGGAGAAATAGACCGAGGCGCGAGGAAGTCATGGTCATATCAAGTCACTTTGAGCTAGTCTTATCGCTTAGCCAGCTTATACTTAACTAGCGGCATCATCTCTCTCAATCATACTGAACCAATAAAAACTATATACAAATATACGTGATATTATCAAGTCCACCTTTACAATACCCGTAATCATCTATTCGGACAGGAAAAGGAACGTGAAATTAGATACAGAATGAGGTGCTGCACTACCGGTAGATAATATAACAGATGACTTTCAAAACATTTGACCCGGACTAGGTTTATTAGACCTCGAGGAACCCAAATCAATACCCATCTTGGGAAACCTATAATAGTCGGTTATCCTTAGGCAGGATGTAATGTTTACATTATATGGCACGTGATCGTTCCAAAAATCGCAGCACTTTACGCGCACGCGGCCAAAATACAGACGCGTCTCTCTGAACGACTATTTCCTCTTAACCACAACGCAGTCCATCAATATACAAAAATGGGTATGATCCCCTCCTTCATCGCGCTCCCTATCATTCTGACTCGCAATAGCAAACTACGGATATCAAGGAGCATACTCCACGACGACTTATGGCAACCAGAACGCCGCTGCCGAGGGAGGGGGGTTTATGAATGGCTCTCAATCAGGCAGTCAAGATAGTCCTGGTGGCACGAAGGTATATCTACTGCCTTTATGAAACCACAGCTGCTAAGTTTGCGCGAAGACATATGGAAAAGATACGTTGAGACCAGTTACCATCAAGCAACTCATTGAGGCGTCAGTTACCCCTCTTCACAGATTTTACTTTCCAACTAACTTCCACAAAGACAACAACCTCATCCTGACAGCGAATTCAAAATAGATGGTACAGATGTAACGCAGGTACTTAGATATACTACTCCCATAGCCGAATTGCACACTCACACACCCAGATCACTTTCGTCGGCCAAATCAACAGCGTCTCCTCGCAAGCCACCAACACAACCTACAAACTCGACGACGGCACCGGCCTAATTGAAGTTAAGCAATGGATTGACGCCGATGCCATAGCGGATAGCACGAATCAGCTCCCAAAAGAAGGCGAGTACCTCCGTGTCTGGGGCCGTATCAAGGCTTTCAACAACAAGCGCCACATCGCAGTGCACGTCCTGCGGCCCATCACCAACTTCAACGAAATCAGCTGCCACCTGCTCGAAGCGACCGCTGTGCATCTATACTTTACACGAGGCCCGCCAACAGGTGCTGAAGTCAAGGCAGAGGGAGGTGGCGACGGTGGGATGTTCGTGGACAGCAATGGTGGTGCGGCGGGTGGAAGCTCGAATGCAAGTAAGGTGACAAGAATGTCGCCTATTGCGAGGAAGGTGTATGAGTTGCTGAAGTCGTCGACGCAGAGTAATGAAGGGCTGCACGTGAATGTTATAGCGCAGCAGTTACATGTTCCCGCGAATGATGTGTACAAGGCTGGGGATGAGTTGTTGGGAGAAGGGGTTATCTTTACGACCGTTGATGATGAGACATGGGCTGTGCTGGAGTACTAGATTGAGGATCTTACGGCGGATATATGCTATGCCCGTGTTACAACGCTTCGATACCCTACTCAGCCTGGCACATTCGAATAAGTGTCACCTTTTCTACCCAGTATGAGGGAGGGAAAGCATTAGGCGTTCTGGGGTTTGGACGCATTTGCAGAATATTATGAGTAGACGCTAGCACGTTGTATAGATGATCACGAAGACATGCAATAGTGATGAAAAGCAGCATTCTCTGATTTAGCTAGTGTTAAAGAAATCGTCTCAGCAACCACCATCGTTTCTAAAGCATACCACGGTGACCTTCAAACCATGTCCCAAAAACGAGTACCCCAACAATCAGCTAAGCTGTTCCGGGGTAAGAATCGAAATATCACCTGTCACCTAACAAACCCAATGAAACCAAAAGGAAGAGAACTCGTCTCGCCGTCTTAACACTCATCAAAAAGCACCAATCTGTACCGTCCCTGCACCCTTCGAGCTCCCAGCCACAATCTCCGGTTCGCGGACCATGATGTGCAACTTGATGGGCTTAGGGCCACGCTCAAGCGTAATGTCCATTTTATGAAGAAACCCATATTTCTTGTAATAGGGTAGGTTAGTCTCGGAGCTGGATTCAAGATACATAGCTTTGTTCTCGATGTCTGCCTGTAATTCTCACAAATCAACTTCATCCTAGGATTCATGCCATCTAAATATGAAAGGCAGAAGCAATAGAGGGTATAGTACGTACCTTGGAAGTCATATGCTGGATCAACTTCCTCGCATACCCCTTGCCACGCGCCGAAGGCTTGCTGCCCAGGTAGACGAGATAGTAGGAGTCATCGTCCCGCGCACCCATCACATCCTGCTTGGTGTCGTGTAAGAGCGGGAAGAACTCTTTGAAGAAACGCGTCTTGCCTTCGGCCGAGAGCTTGTAGTAGAGTCTCCAAAGACCGCTGCGGAGAATCGTCCAGAAGCTATCGACGTTTGTTCCGGGTGCGAGCCTATTACAAGGTACCAGTTAGCTTATTATCCGACTATATGCAGTGCGAAGGGGGTGAATACCAAAGTGCGACAGCGTCGTAATCAGGACCAATAGTTGTGACGATGCCGCTGTAGCAATGGGCAGCAGTGAGATAACGGATGATATCGCAATGAAGCTTCCATTTGTACTCCTCGGAGTAGGCGGACATATCATCCGTATCTACGAAATACCTTGCTACTTCATCGACCGCAAAGGCTTCAGAGAGGCATTGGGCAGCTTGCTCATATTCGGCGATGCCGAGTACGCGGACTTCATCAGAAGATTCTGGGGAGAGGCTGCGTTTCTTTTCAAGAGTCATAGTGCCATTATTATTACTATTCTGCGCCATGATTGCGGTGAAACGGGGGCTTAGGCTATGTTTGAAGATTTAGGATTGGTGTTTCTAATTGTCATGTTAGTTGAGGTTTAATTGAAATGCATTTCAAGACGGACAGGACGGTTTTTCAGCGGGTCTTGTTAAATCTCCTGTATGTTGTTTAGAGAGCTGCGATCTCGATACAGTTTCGTATCGAGAGGGAAATCGCAGGCAATTGAGGCTTTGGCGTATATCAACCGACATCAATGTTGATATTTAGGTATCCTATCTAGGATGTGAGGAGTTACGGATTAAGTCCGTATAACAATTCACTGCAATAAGGTTGCTTGATCGAAGAACAGGTAGTAAAGCTGTTTATGAGTCTAGGAAGCAATAGTTTGATAGTCTGATTGAGGTATCGATGTGTATTTGGATAGCAAATAGTCTGCGTTTGAGTGCTGATGTCTGAGGAGTTTGGAAGAGTTGTTTCTTGTGAAGATTGAAAGCTGTGAAGGAGGGAAAGAGCGAAGAGAGATAAGCCTGGGCTTATGTAGCCTCGTCTGTGAAAGCGTGGATATCGTGGATCAGCAGTAGCCGTAGCGTATCCGGGGCCCCCACTTCACTAAGGGAAGCCATCGTCGGTTTGCATCCAACCGAATTGACCCTGAAATGTAGAGATAGGGACGGAGAACCCGCCGACTGGGTGGCTCTACTGATCCCGTGAGCATTTGATGCAAGTAATCCTAGAATAGCCAATCTGAAGAAACGTCGTTCGACGGCACAACAGGGTACTTCCTGTACTGACGAGGTCGATTAAGGCGGAGTGTTCCATGGTTGATAATCAGAACTGCGAGTGCTCGATTGTCGTGGGGTGAAGGTCCGCATGGACATGCCAAGAGAGGTTAGGTCCTTGCTACCGAATCGTGAAACAGCGGAACGGCAATTGGGAGATCAGATAGGAAGTGGAAAAGTGAAGTGTAACAAGAGACTTCTTGGGGTGTGAAAGAACTTGGATACTTCAAATAAGAAATACACAAAAATGATGACAATGAAGGAAGCGGTCGAGGAATGCTACCTGTTGATGTCAAAAGATAAGAACTTCCTTCTGCCCAGAGAGTACATATGCAATAATGCAATGCAATGCTCGATTGTTGCATGTGCCTATAGGGTATATCGCTCCTCGTGTCTGCACCGATTATCGTTGCCAATTCCTCTTACAGACTCTTGCAGAATCTTCCCACGGTTCGTATCTCTTGTCGCTCATATCCCGAAGCCATCCCACGCCCATTTTTACATCCTCCGTATTTCTTGCTCATTCATGTACTTGTCGAGACCCTCATCTAGATGCTCCCACCACTCAAATAGCAATGTATTGCAGATAAGTTTGAACCATGGCGTAAACTTTAGGGCGGGATCATTGAACATTGATTTCAGACCATCTGCATCAACGTATCGAGTGGCTGAAACCTCGTTCATATTGGGCTCTATATCAACATCGGCTTTGATGAATAGGATGTAGTCAACTGCGTCAGCCGCACATTAGCATGATACACCAGAACAAGAGAAAGCAATGCATACTCTCATGCTCTCCCCATTTTCCGTCGCTCGGGGCCTTGTAATGAATCCTTGTCAGAAATTTGAAGTTCTCAATAGGGACCTGAGCAGCTTTGATTCCAAGTTCATGGTCCAATTTGCGCTGGGCAGCCCTCTTGACGCCCGCGACGGCCTCATCCAACTCAACACCAGTCTCGCCGGGTATTCCAAGTGGATGCGAACAGCATGTGTTTGTCCACATGTCTGGGAATGTGATTTTTTCCGTTGCGCGCTGCTGGAGAAGCAATTCGTTCTTGGAGTTGAAGAGGAAGACAGAGAATGCGCGGTGGAGGAGACCTTTGTCGATGTTGGTCATGAGATGGCCTAGAGTTGTGAGCGAGATGTCTCGACATGGAAGATCGAATCAACTTACATATCTTCTTGCTGAAGTTTCCGATTGGCTTATCATTCTCGTCGAGAACAATGCAGACCTCATCCATCAATCGAATTTGTTCCTCATCGTGACCGTCTAGGCCAGCAGAGCTGGTGTCGATGTCGGGGAAGAGTCGCAGGATGTTTTGAGCCGTGATGGGCTCGGTCTGGGTGACTGTAGTAGTTGTAGACATCTTGAGGTGAGGTTGGAAGCGTAGGTATTAATATGTGATGGCTGCGTCGACGCAAAATAAATACCTCAACTTCTAATGAGGGGGGAAGGGGAGCGGAGGGGAGGGGAGGGGTCGGTGACCGATGCTGAAAGGCGCCGGCCGGATTCAGGCTAGGTACAGTACGCACAGCACACCAGTCAGGACCCCTGAACTTCGCGGGGTTGCGTTTATCCAACCCACCGAAAAAAAAAAATTACAAAATTGTAAGATTACTTGTAGATTCGAGTAACACATTCACATCCACCAGAATTATATCAACTCTAAGATTTTGAGAGATATGGGCAAATCTAAACCCCGAATTCGACAGAAGAACCGGGCGGATCCTACTGGGAAACCCAAACCGCCCTCCGACCCAGAGCTTGCATCTATTCGCGAGAATCGGATCCTGCCAGTGTTGAAGGACCTGCAAAGTCCCGACTTGAAGACAAGGTCTGCGGCCGCTATTGCGATTGCCAATTTGATTGAAGATACAAAATTCCGGAAGCTTCTCCTAAGGGAACAGATTGTTAAGATACTTTTGGAACAAACCCTCACAGATTCAAGTCTCGACACAAGAACTGCGGGGTGGGGGATTTTAAGGAACTTGGCTCTGGAGGAGGAAGCAGACTTTTGCATACATTTGTATAGACAGGATGTATTGACTAGCATTCAAGGAATTGTCAAGACCGTATGTTATACCAAGCTATTTAGTACTTGTATTTGTGTACTAAAAATCTACAGATTATCCAAACCATCGAATCACAAGATCCACCCTTCTCGAAGCTCCCCAGATCACAGCAGACTCTCGTCTGGACCCTTACTAGCTCAGCCATCGGCCTTCTTTCCTCTCTATCAGAAGCACAAGACGAGATAGTGGAAGCCATATCGAAGATATCAACGATTCCCAACTTCCTATTCGGTTTATTATCTTTCGAGCCTACCCCAAACGAAGTCCAAAATGAAGTCCTTTCATGTCTGACAACTTTGCTGGAAGACAACAAACCACTGGCGGAACTAGTCGTTGAGAATGGAGATTGGTTGCAAAGGCTCATGCAAATCAAAGATTCAGGATCGCCCACGAATGTATCGGCATGTGGTGTATTGCACAAGATATTCACCGCAATGCAATGGACAGATTACAAGACGCCAATAGAAGGAGCTTCAGATGCGACTCTGATTCCTACGTTGGTCCATACACTGGAAAATACAAGCCCATCGAGCAATGACACCAATGGCAATACCACCCATTCCAGCCCAGACCAGGTTCTGCAATTAGCCCTCGAAATTATTGCCTCTATTTCCACAAGTCTTCAAGAGGCTCTGGAGCATGGTCATAAACATGACTATAAGAACGAAGAGAAATTCGAAGGTTTCGAAGACGAGCCAGTTGACCCCGATGAAATGGACGCCGATGTTGACGACGCCGGCTCCGCAGACAAAGAAGAAGACGCCCTGGACTCGGAAATGTCCATGTCCGAAATCGAAGCAGACATGGAACTAGTCACAGGAGACGTATCCGAAGACGACTCCTCCCCCAGCGAAGAGCCCACCCTCTCCCTTCTAATCCGCAGCGCAACTCCTGCCATCCTGCCCCTCGCCCACCCATCCCTATCCGCAAACAGCAGCATCCACTCCTGCGCCCTCTCAGCACTAAACAACATCGCCTGGACAATCTCCAGCATCGACTTCTCAACCGGCCACCTAAACAGCCTCAAAAAATCCTGGTCAACACTAGCCCAGCGCACATGGACCGAAATCATCTCCCCAGTCCTCGCCTCCAACACCGCCGACATCGAACTCGCGTCCGCGATCACCAGTCTCGCTTGGGCGGTTTCCCGGAGCGTGGGAGGAGAAATCACTCTCCGAGCTGACGAGCACCGGAAGTTCATGGCGTTGTATCAAGCTTCGAAGAGTCTGGGTCCAGAACCGGAACATAGTAACGGCGCGGCTAAGAAGGGGGACGAGGAGGAAGACGCCTTCCAATCCCTCGGCGTGAAATCACTCGGCGTCCTCGGTAGCCTCGCGCTGTCTCCTTGCCCTGTACCACTGAACCGCGAAATCGGCATATTTCTGCTCACGACACTTTCTTCGCTGCCTGACATCCCTGCAGCTGATGCAGTAGAGGCTTTGAACGCGATTATGGATATATATGCTGATAAGAGCTATGAGTTTGACGAGGAGGTGTTTTGGAAGGATGGGTTTTATAAGCATTTGGAGGATTGCTTGCCGGGGGCTAGGAAGCTGGCGAAGGGGGTTGATAAGAGGAGGTTTGGGGAGTTGAGGGCGAGGGTTGATGAGGTTGTGCTTAATTTGGTCCGGTTTTTGAAGTATAAGAAGACGGAGAGGGGACGGAAGGACTGAGTCGTTGTATGTATGGGAACTGCTGGATGTGGTAAAAAGTACGTGAAAATAAATAGTTATAGATACCATAGCAGTGCAATTACGAAATGAATGAATAGCCATACTTCACCTTAAACCCAAGGCGAACTCACAAACACGAAAAGAAATAAATCTTATCTAGCAACTGACTATATTGATTCATAAAGTGCTAGACATATATGACGCAAATGTGTATAAGTAGCCATCAGTGCAGCTCGTTCAGCGATATTCCCATATTAATATACATAGCAAGCATTCTTTTCCTCTCCTGAACTGCCATCCATCTCTGTTCCCGAAAGCAATAGCTAAATGTACTGTGTTTTCCAGTGAGCCATAGCAAATGCACTATCTGCCTAACATATACATTCCTTCCGCTTGTTCTTGTATCTCCTGTCTACTTTCTCTGACCAGAAGCTTGACAGAGATTGTGGGCTGGGGAACGCTCTTCGCGGGATTTTCGATACTGTGCTCGCCAAAGCGCCTCTTTAGGTCATCCACCATGTCAATCCACCCGGGCTTAATAAAAGCTCCATGATCCAGGACGCCCAAAGCTTTCTCTTCCTCGTCATCAGTTTCCTCATACAATTCTTTAGCTTTGACTTCGTTGCCGACAATAATGAGTTCGCTGAGCTTGGGAAACACGGAGAGGTACCTCACCGAACTTTGCCAACTGTGGCCTTGTGTTTGAGTGATTGGAATAGCGACCTTCTTGAGCTGCTTCCATGCGAACGGCTTGTACGTCCTGGCATGGACAAGATTGAGGAGAGAGTTTAGGTGAAGCCTGTGTTCTTTTTGCCGGAAAAGGACCTCTCGACCTTGAAGTAGGCCACATCGTTTGAGAAATTGAAGTAGATAGTAGGCTTGCCCTTGTACATGCCTTCACAGCGGCACGCGAAAGCTAGTTGGTAAAGCTTCAAGGCGTGTTGACGAGACTCCTGGTTAATGTGGAGACAAATTGGGACTGGTGTGGTTGAAGTAAATGATATAAGACGAGAACCTTTCCGGTGCCCATCTGTAATGAAGACCTCAACAATGCGGGGTTCCGAAACAATAGCCTGCCATATCTTGAATCGAAGCTCCGTCGGCAATTTCTCGAACTCAAAGCCTTTACGAGAATTGACTGTCTTTTTCTTCAGAATGCCCTTGGGGACCGGAGGGCTGACAGGAGCAGCTAGAATGGAGCCAGGGGTCACATTGATATTGATTTCCTCCCGAACGATTCTTCTGATGCAAGACCTAGGTGGCTCAGGGAGTTCTGAATCACGCTTGAGTCTGCTGAGATCCATGTCTGCGTTGTGATGGATCTAGTCTTATCAGAACGATCCACAAGTGTCCTCAATGGACACGTTGGTTTGATGCCAATGCTCCTCACCAGTGAAATATAGCAGGTACTAAAAAAGAGTATCCACGGAAAATCAGAGTATTGGAAAGTATACTTATCGGCATCACAAGTCACGCATCTTGACGACGAGGACGACCTAGAGTGTACAAGCTTTTTTAGTCTCTACAGACTACAATTCTCACAATATATACATGGCAATTCCGACCAATGCAAGAACGCCATCCCGGGTCCGTAGACTCTCCGGAACCAATCCCAGATATGCAAGCCCAGTCCATGCATCTATACCTGCCGAAACGCCATTCCCAATGCTGTTAACCCGATGCCAATGCCCAGCCGTATGTTTTAATGTACTATATACTGGATCCATGATCCTAATTGGATGCCGTAAACTTCAAGTGCTACTGCATCCCGTCTGTATCCTGCGCGCTTGTCGTTTTGACGTTTGTCAAAGTCGCATTTGTCGAAGTGGAGTCGTCTGATCTCACAATGTCTTCCATAGGATTTGAGACGTCTTCGGCGACAGGACTCATGCCCGTCTCAGCCGAATGCTCCCACCATTCCTTTAATATTCTCGGAGCGTTACTGTCCTCCCGAGATCCCAATCCATTTTCTACCTGCTTCTGAGCTAGTTCCTGGTCTCTTCTTCGATATGCGACTCGAGCCTCTCTGACCATTTCACCTCTCGTCTTCCCGGGTCCACGAACATCCTTCCTCTTACTTGCACCCTCCCACCCTTTCCAGAATTGAAGACTCTCCCAAAAGCTTCCGCTGCTCCCAGGAATTTGCCTCCAAGGCTTCTCACGGGTGGAAAATAGCCAACAATCGACAGCTGCTTGAGAACAAACAAAGATTGTGGTTGCGCAACTCAATCCAAAAGGGGGGTTGATTGCAAATCTATCATCGTACTGCAGAACATGCGATATAAAAGGCACAACCCACATCCCAATATACACCAATGGGTATATGAACAGAAATCGGAGTTGTCGACGGATTTTGTCGCGGGTACGCACCATCTCCGCATTAGCAAGGTTTTGACCCAGAGAATTGACGAGTTCTAGCCGTGATAGTGGCGGTGAGTCGCTCCCATCTGGGTGTCGAAGAATTCCATGGATATTCACAAGAGAGTGCTCTGTGGTGTTGCCATTGCTGAGGTGAGGAGAAAAGCGGCGGACAATCGTATCTCGCCAGGATGTCACTCGAGAACGAGAAGGCATTTCTGAAGGTTCTGGGGATTGAAGAGACATCGGAGATGCGGATGACAGGTCGGGTAGAGGCTGTGGAGTTAAGGGACCAACAAAAGAATCGATATCTGATGCTGGTACCTCGAGTGGTGTAGATGACGAGCCAGCTGGTTTAGTCGACCCAATGATATTTGACCACATGAAGCGGTGTATACCAGTAGGTGGTCTGGCCTTTCTCTCTCGGAAAGAACCCATAGTCGACGCGGAATGTTTACGCCCTTCCCCAATTGTGGACTGTTTGCGAGAGTCTGGTATCAGGCCGTGGCGGGCAAGACTTGGTGGTGCAGGAGTACTGAGTTTTCTAGAAGGGCGTTCTGTACCTTCAGAATCCAGAGAATTGCTGTTTCTTGCGCCTTGGGGTTTTCCCGCCCTCTTGAAACCATGAAATTTGTATCGGACGTAGAAATATATCGATGCATATATACAGAGAATAACCATGAAAATAATATATCGAGGGATCCAGGCTAGGGCAAGTCGATACCAGAATGGTCGAACGGGGAGGTAACAATATGTTTCTTCTGAATCGTATGCTTCTCGGCCGTTGATGAAAGCCAGTGATGCCATGAGAACCGGGAAGATGATCCAACAAATGTATGCAAACTTTCGATATGGGTAAAGACCTCCTTCGCCGCTGGAGATCCTCGGTTTGAATATGTATAGTGCGGTATGAAGGGCGATCTGGAGAATTGCGAAATCTGCAAGGCATTAGCTTTTGCCGGAATGTAGAACGGGGGTCTTACCTGATGCTTCAATTCCTAGAGACAGAAAGAATCCATTGACTTGACAGAATTTCGAATTGCCAGGAACAGGGCCTCTTGAAAAGGTAACAATCGGATACATCATAAACCAGAGCGCTTTGAACATGTCACTTTGAATGAGTAGCATGATGAGACTGCCGAATGTTAGGAATTATCTGTGGTGGTAGCAATTCCAAAGACCTACTCGTGCCTGAAACTCCTTCGCATCTTGACAAACCAGTAGAAAGCAAGTATTGCAGATGCCACGCTGATAGTCGAGAACGTCAAAGCAAGAATTTGCAAAGTAGTTTGTTGTGAAGCTGTATACAGAGTTGTGGAAACGGTGGAATTATCGCTGAGATCTCTCGCGATGATTTGGGAGCGATACATTGTCTCTGCAATGGCAAAAGAAAGCGGTGCCATTTTGCGAAATGATTCTGCTTGTGTCTTTCCCCCGAGGGAAAGCGCGACTGAGGTTTATGGGATCGATTCTTTGGTCCCTCCTGCGGCCAACATTTTCATCGGGTTGTGCTTGGCATATACAGTACAGATGATTTCGAACACCGACCAACGTGGTATGTATTGGTATGGGAAGAAATATACTATAATGAAGGAGCTGTTGACTTTGCTTCCAGTACAAAATCCCCTTTCCAACCTCCGACCCCGCGCTGAGGGGATTAAAAATGCGTTGTCGGGTGAGCGTCAAGTGCGGTTGGGAGTCAGCGGTGTGGTAATTGACAGCGCAGCCTCGTGATGGGCGAACGTGGGGATCTCCAGGCGCTGACTGTTTTGTCTTTGCTCGGTCGGTCAAGGATTAATACGGAGGTACTCGAGTAAAGGGAAATGAGTGAAGTCGAAAATGTAGATCTCTCTCTCTCTCCAGTACGAGCTGACCCATCTTGATCGCACACTTCCTGGTTGGCGGCAATCATATAATGGCCATGACATGACCATGCGTAATGGCAGAAAGAGAGTTTATTGGGGGCGTGGGGCGCTTGAGTCGAGTCCAGGCGATTGGAGTCGACGATGGCAGCTTTCAGCCACGTGTAGTAATATAGTAGCTCCGTATGAATCCATCCTTTTGATTCCGTGGGCGTGGGCGTGTGCAAAACAAATCAGATTCACGATGTCCCTTTTATTTTGTAATGGTGACGAGGCGACTTGATGTCTATAGGATAATGCCCGGGGATTGTATGGACTCGGCAGACAGACGGGACTTTTCACGCTCGGGATTGCACGGTTCACAATATGATCACCCTTCACCCTGCGAAACCCAACAGACCGGGAGACTACAGCTACGACTACGACTACCTACTACAGTACTATTAGCGGAGAATCTTCACTTTGCTTCAAAATATTGGTACAAGTATTGATTATTCAGGACAGTTCTTGTTCCCCCTAGTAGCGAGCCTTTTTCTCTCGAAATGGGCAACTTTTCGATATCATCACGCCTCAAGCGGGGCTTTCTTCAAGCCGCCGATTTCGGAATGGAAAGTATTTTCGTTGTATTTGCCTGATCCGCTCGGCTTGAAACATCGGTGTGTTGCTGGGATATGAATGTTTTGCTTACGAGAGAAATTGTTTCGCGGTCAGGTCAGGCGAGCGTTGAACACGAGGTTCTTCTTAAAGACCCGATTTCTGCTGACCTACCGAGGTAACTTACCTCGATACGAAGTATTACTTGCGTAAGAAGAATACCGTGGTGTCGTTGTTAATACGGGTGTAATTGCTCTATGTATATGTTTTTTTATCTAACTATTTATTGCGGCTCTTAAAAGCGGCGCAACCTGCTTCCTGCTATGCTCAACTCTCTGCTGCCACCAGCATCTCCTCCACTCCTTCTCGCTATCCATATCCAAACGCCCCTCATTCCACTTCTTCAGCCCTAACCTTTCCCTAGAACTCGCCTCGAACTTCTTCGCAGCCTCAACTCCCTTTTCATTTAACGCCCAAACAAGTAATTCCCTCCTAAAAGCGCCCTCCTCATGCGACGTAGTCATAATCGAGCAAACATCCAACTCCCTATCGCTTGCAAACTCCCGCAAAATATCAAAGAACTTCCCCTTATCCTTAGTCTTCTTTATTAGATATCCGAGATCCTTAACCACAGAACTAACACCGATGTTAAACCCTTCCTGTTCCGTCCACTGCTTATAATCCTTTCTAAATATATCCTCTAAACCTAATCCCCCAATATCCTCCTTCGCCGTTGTAATCTCCCCCAGATAGCCCTCCCTATCCCCTCTCTCGCCACCCCACTTCCGCTGCAAATATCCCACCGCCTCCCTATCAACCTCCATCGTCTTACTCTCCGCCGTCAAATTCTGTGTATCCACCAGAATAGCAGCCACAGCCAAGCTTGCCAACTCTTTATCCCCCTCCACATCTGCCTGTTCGAGACTCAATCCATCCCATGCGGATCTACAATATCGCACAACAAGACTCGCACAACTCCCGCTCTTCTCCACAATCCTCGGCTCTTCTATATCCCCACTGCTTCTAGATACCGGTATCTTGTGTTCTTCATCATGGTGATCTACGCAACCCACCACATTCCCCCCATACGCCTTCCCCAGCTCGCCCTGAAGGGCATTATGGTCTACAAGCACCCATCTCGCATGTTTTAGCTCGGGTGATGAGCGTGGGGGTAGGTCGGATAGTGTGAGGAGATCACTGGGCTTGAGATTTGCGCGCGTTAGAACGGGAATGAGTTCGGGACGCAGCGAGAGGTCGGCGCGCGGGATGTTGGATAGCGGGATGTAGAATGTGCGGGAGGTGGGGGCGTAGGTGCGGAGGTAGGCGAAGAGGAGGGCGCTTGTGATGGAGTCAAGATCTGGATTTTGCGATTGAAGTTAGTTAGTTGTAGACGGTATAGGAGGGTGGAGGGTGCATGGATAGGACTTGCCGGCGGATTCGTTGCCGATTATGAAGGTTAGAGGTGTAGAGTGTTTGGAGGGGTTTGAGAGGATAGATTTGGCGGAAGTGAGAAAGGAAGAGAGGGATGCGCGGGGGAGGGGCATTTTTGGGAGAGAGAATTTGGTTGTTGTTAGTAGATCGGTAGGTGTGGAGAAGATGTTGATATGGGCAATTGAGATGTCCTTGGGAGACGCGTTTGCTCGGCCTACGTCACTGGCGAAGCAATCCCTTTAAGAACCACCAGAACTGCCCGTTTGGCTTAGTGATTACAGCAAAACGGGGGGGGGGGCGTAGTCTTTTTAAAACGGCACTGTCGTTATTATCAAAGTAGGTTGCCGTATTTATGATAAGCTATGCCTTACTCGTACTGCGTAGAATTATATGATATGGGAATGGTAAATCATCCTCAGATACAACGAGCTGAAGATTCTCCCAGTCTAACCACTAATTTACATCCACCGTAGTAGTAAATTAACTATGTAGTAATATGTATTTTCTCTTTTAAACCCCATATTCGAGAATTGCTTTATAGGACAGCTCTTTATCGATAATTCGAGCTTGCTTGATACTAGTATATATTTTAATAAGCTAAAAATTGGTCAAACTCGTCTCAGAAGTAGCCCGTTTGGCTTAGTGGTACAGCGTCTCACTCGTAGAGTTCTAGGACATGAGAAGATCCTCGGTTCGATTCCGAGAATGGGCAAGGCAACTATGGGGAGTATTTTTTGCTATTTTTGGGCATGTTTAGAGCTATCTGCATGTTTTAGGCAGTGAGGTTTAAAGGGGGGGGGGGTTGTGAGCTTGCCGAGCTCGCTTAATATTTTCCTCGCTTAGCCGACTTTAAGCCGCGCCGCCGCGCCGAGATTACTCTGTAAAATCATATCATTTCTTGCAATTAACCAAGTCCAAATCCAAGTCCAAGTATAACTAAAGCCATCAAAGCGTAAAAACCAAGTCTGCCACAACAAAGTCCGCATAAGTCTATTATAACCCTAAGCCCATCACAACTAAGCCTATCACAACCGCCTAATTTCTTGCTGCCTAGGCGCATGCTGCTAGATATGCCTTCCAGATATTATTAGCATCTTGCAAAGCCTGCTTAGTATAGAGCTTATCTGCATAGAGCTGTCTAGTCTGTTCGGCGAGGTGTTCTGGCGACTAGTCGTCACTAATAGGTCTCCAGCTTACTGAAATCTCGATCAAATTGAAGCTAGTCATTTAGATCTCACTTCTGCCATAACCTAGGACGTCTTTGACATATTTATTTGCTTCCTAAATAATTTCTATATGTTTTATTTCAAGAGAGTCCTGCACTCTATTATACATCCATCTGTCATCTGTCAATGCCTGCCCATCTATATATACTCCATATATCGCTCACTAAATACCAATTTTCGTTCACTGACTATATTTCTACATATTATTCCGGACTCAAATTCTTCGTCTGCGGCTGCTGATTCATATTCAAATACGCACTCGGTACCTTTGGCACCCGGGGACTCTTCGGTGGCACAGAAATGCCCCTCCTGCTCTCAGCTCGCAGCCCGTCTCTCAACCGTTCATTATCTCTCGATCTTCCGCCCGTAAGTCTCCGCATGCCAGAACGCGTGCCGTATGCGAGAGGTTTAATCATATTTTCGAGAAAGAAGGAACCTTCGCCTGTCCCAACGGGTTTTGACCGCTCGTCTTCTTCGTCGGAGAATACCTCTTCGATGTAGTCTTCATCGGATAGGTACGTTGTGACGTTGCTGTGGTAATTGTTCGGTGTGCTGGTTGAAGGAGATGTCACGCTGCGGGAGTGCATGCTTGGCCTAGAGGCGGCGCCTGGAGCGAGGTTGAATGCGCCGGGATTCATGGCTGTGGAACTCGTGTCGCCCCTTCCGGCTGGTGGGCGCATTTCCGTGAAACCGTTTTGAAATGAGGTATTGTTGCTGCGAGCGAGAGATTGCTGGAGAATGGGGATTGTTTGCTCGTCATAGAGTTGGGCTCCAGAATCGAAGCCTTCGGCGGAAAATCCGGCTTCTGTAATTGTGCGGGAGGATCGCCCATCACTGGTGGGGGACGTGAGGGGCTCATCAAAGAAATCGTCTAGGCTGTCTAATTTCAAGACCAAGTCCCCAATGTTTCGGTCGCCCCGGCCTTCATCTGACATCATGGTCTCAGTGCGTTCCGGTGTCGGGAAGTAGTTATATTGGAAGTCGTCCACGTGGAATTCGACTTCCGGGGTCGGTACAGGCTCTGCGTTTTGGCTTTCTGCACTCTGGCACATGTAGAATGCTGCATGGACATTCGCTCTTGTAGTCTCGGCATGTTTGGCAGGCATGGGTATAGACCAGCCTGACTCTTCTGGTATTCCAAACAAGCTCTGTGTACGCTCATATTCCTTCTTGATCGCTTTCGAGGAGGACCGCGTCATGCTCATGCGAAGATGGTGTTTATCCATCGATGTCCCAGCCATAGTCATAATCTGGTCCAAGACTTCCAAAGCTTGCGTACAGAACTCGGTCTGCAACAATCTTAGCAAGGGCGAGATTAAGTCAGGTCCGTACGACGCAATTTCTGGCTTTTTCATATCGATATCTGGGATGACGGAACAGAGGATACGCATAGTCTTGAGCTTAAACCATGGAATGCTATTTGTCAAAAGACCCATAAGGAAGGTCAGACTGCCAAATTCCCATTGGGGAAAGAACGTTTCCCGCAAAGCAGACACCAGCTGTGCGAGGAAGTCCTTACTTGATCGGTATCGTGACGCTGCAAATCCTGTCAAAGCTCTGGCAATGGTGGTACATCCTTTGGCCTCAGCGACTTCGGCGAGTATGCCAGCGCTCTTGATGCTTTCGGCATCGATTGATTCCTGATCCATGGCATGCAGAAACCTTGGGAAATTGGCCAAAACGGCAAACAGTAAGCGACAATCATCTCCGATGAGATCGTCATTTGGAAGTTGAATAAGCTCATTGAGGTTATTCAGTGTCAGGTCTAGACAAAGCGATGAACGTAGACCTTTGTAGACTAAAGATTGAAGGCCCTCAAATCTGCCTTCCCATCTTGGGGGTCGGCCATCCATGAGGAGTATTCGTACAGAGGGGTCCGCCATTTTAAGTTTCATCAATAGCTCCTCTAACATCGCAAGAGATTCCAAAAATTCGCGTTCGTTAACAGTATCCAAACACGCGCAGGTGGTCCAAAACAGTTGTGGGAAGTTTAAAAGGTCTTCAGGCTCTAGTTTGAGGATGAGTGTCTTGAGAGTTGTCAGAATTTCCATTGAAAAAGTCTGGACATCTGGATCGTCATCCGCAATGGTATTTGATAACCTTGCAAGCATGTCTGCCAGCATGGATTGGTCGAGAGATGTAAGGATACATCGGAAGACCTGAAAAGAACGACACGCCAGATGCCTTACGGGACAAGAAGTCGCCCAAGTTAAAGACAATTTGCTCCACTGTTCCTGAATGCCGGGATAGGTTACTTCGAAATCCTTCACCATCTCAGTCGTAAGAAGCTCCATCCCTGCAGGAACTTTGTTATCTTGATCGTCGACTTTGCCATTGTTGTCTTCATAGCCCCAGACAACCGCGGAATCGTGTCGTCGAATCGACTCAATGAAACCTTCAATGGACTTTTTCGTGGGGATCGTAGTCTCGTCATCGATCTTGGATATAACCAATTCGTGTATAAGATGAATGAGCATCTCGCGGGCTTGTTCTTGCACTAGCGGAATGTAGTGATCCCAGAGTATAGTAACGACCTGGAGAAGAAGTGGCACATTTTCCAACCCGAGTTGGACTGGAGACACCATCAAATCCACAAGTAGAATTAGCGACAACTGTCCTAATGAGAAGCCAGCTTGCTTAGCCCCAATTGGAAGTGCTTCCGAAAGCTCAGCAACATAAGGTAGCTTGACAGCATCGGGTGGCGGGGGAATAAATTCGCGTTTCTCATTTGGAATCATGGCCTTGGGCGTAATCTGCATCAGCAAGAATTCCACAACCTTGACTCCGGCCGGAGTACTTGATAGGAAAACGACAATTTGCTTTGCGTATTCCACAAAATTTTGCTCACGCCTATCAAGGCATAATGACATGATGAAATCAAGTACGAGCTGAACATTGCCCGCATGGGGACCTGTTGCTAGTGCTTGCCATAAAGCTTGAACTTCGTTGTGCAAAGCACTGCTAGACCTGATCGTAATCTCGAATAGATTTGTAAGCAGTACGTATGAATGAGCCGTGGGCCCCCCGTTCGGATCGAGCTGCAACTCGATTATCTGAATCCAAGGAAGTATGGCAGCCACCATGTTTTGCTGTGCTGGGGCTTGGAGGTTCTTGAAATAGGCAGTAAATTCCGAGAATATCAGGAAGGCCAACTCGGGGTGCTGTCTTGACAGACGCTTCGATATTTCGAATTGCGCAAGCTTGTACACTGCTTTCGTCTTATCCGATATACTGATATCATAGTCTTGGATCTTAGAGCTTTTTTGTTGTCTTTCCTCAAGTGCTCTCAAAACATGAGCTGACTTGGATCGAATCTCGCTCATCTCGCTGCCGAGGGTATATAGTCCAAGTCCGAGCAACCTCCAGAACGGCATTGGATAGTCAGGATGCTCAAGAAGTACTTGGGTCACTACTTCGAAATAGCTTTCCAGAACTTTGGGCACTTCCGCGAGGTAGCATTTCGATATTGAATTCTCCAGGAGATATGTAAAATCTTTGTTATGCACGATCAAGTTCTTCAGCGCCCTTCTCCCAATGACATGCATTCTGTCACTACCGACATTGAAGATGGTATCGATCCAGGAGAGCATACGTCGAATATCGAATTGGAGATTTGCTCGGCTCTCGGTAGTAATGCTGACAGGCCCACCGCATAAAGCTGCCATAGCACTCAGCGCTGCTGTTCGAAGATTTCTCTTCTCGATCTCCATAGCAGCAGTAAGTGTCCCTCGCTCTCCTAGGCTTTGCTGATCGATCATCGATTGTCTCATGCTATCTTCCCGTTGCCGTATCTGGGTCTGATTTGGTGAGTATCCACACCAGTCTTCCATCAAGGCAAATGCCGACTTCCTTGCTTCGAACGTCATCCAGCGAGCAGGATCCTTGGTGCGATTGATTCCTTCGAACAGCTCTTCCATCAAGCCACAATAGTGCCTTCGAAGCTTCTGGAATTCCCAATCCATCTGGACATCTCCGTCCATGAGGAACAATTTGAGATCTTTGGTATACACTACTAGGTTGTTCAGTATCCAGTCATCTTGATATATATCTGAATCTTTCAAGAAATGTGACGTCAACCGATACACATGGGTGATCTCAGTCCTCAGCAAGTCCATTCTCCGATTCCTTCTAGGGCTACTCGCGGTTCGTTGATGTATTCGAGCTCTTGCATCGTCATTACATCGGCTGACGGCATCTTGAAGCTCTTCTAGTAAAGTCTTGTAGATATTGACATTGATAGACCCAAGAGCCACAACAACTGCATCTCGTATAGAGGCAGGCCCAACAGAAAGCAACGGAGTGACATATTTGAATAAAGACCGAGCAGAAGTAATCTTGTCCTGTGCTTGTGCTGGTTTTGACCCCTTCCGATTGTGTTGACTTGTAGGAGTCACAGCTTGCTGTTGGCCACCTTTGTCAGAAAGAGTCGTACATGCGACTATCAAATACAGCTTCCATTGCTCAATCAACACTTCTGGTGGTGTGGTGGACGGCTTTGAATGCATACGACCACTGCCATTCTCATATCTGTCGAATGAGCCGTACTGAGGACCTCGAGCTGCTTCTGACAAGGCCGCAATGCCTCTATACATCTGTAGGATTCGATTGCAGATGAGTTCTCGTCCGAGCGTTACAGCAAAGGGGCAACGGTCATAACTGATTCGAATGAGATTCGGGAAAATTTTGAACCATAGCGTAGTATCATATGAAATTTCACTGCTGCAGAGCTCAATCAGAGCACTCTGTGAATTGCTTTTCCGCATTCCTCTCTGCAGTCTGCTTCGCTCAGCAACTGACAGATGCTCATCGTTGAAATCCATGACTCTTAGTGAGTCGCCTTCGAGGATATGAATTAATCGACCGTTATCTTGCCCAAGTGCCGTATCGAATTCTGTGATAAGACGCAGGACAGTGACTGCAAAAGCGCGTACTCTCCTGGACTGAGAGCAAAGGAAAAACAAACCATGAGACTCGAGCTCATCGACTTGAGCCCAGATCCCGGAAATATCCAACTTCATCCCGCGCTTCTCGGAAGTTATGTCTTCAGAGGCGTCTGTGACAGCTTCCTTTGTTTTATGTTTAATTTCCTCTATCCATATTTGTAGCAGTTCAACATATAGCTTGAGCGTACTCTCAATGTGACCAGGCCCAAGCATGCCGCCTTCTGACATAGTAGCATATCTGTCATCAAAGTTGAAGATAAATCGTGCAAAACCGATTGTTACCTGCTGGGCTTGAGATTGACGGGCAATGGACTTCAGTGATTGCGCCGAGGACTCAGCAATGTTATACTGAACATGTGCTGTCCCAGTACATAGAAGATTTACTAGTGATTTGATGGGGATATCAACTGATAAGCACCGAGGAAGCGCCTGTACCGCAACATGAAGAAGCTCATAAAAGCCTTGTTTTTGATCTGATGGGCTTAGGTGGTCGTCACGTCGGCCGAAATTGAACGTTTCTGCAATAGGGGTCTTCGGTGCAGGGCTGTTGAACTTTTCATCAAGGACTGCTTGACCACCGAAAGTATTGTCACAAATGATGGTGATCTTGCCAAGTATCTCACAAAATCTTGCATAGTACTCTCTCGCCACGTCACCGAGAGCATTCGTAAGAACAGGACGGGACAAACGGTCCTCTACTTTGGGAGTTGGCTGCGGTGGAAGGACTGAACTTCGCGGCGCCGTCATTATTGGAGATGTGGGAGTTCTGTCGTAGGATGGTAATGGCTGGTAATGCTGTGGAAATGGCGGTCTTCCTTGGTCTCCTTTTTCAAGATCTGACATGATTGCAAGGAAAGCTCTGATGCCAATGACCATCTTCTCTGGTTCTAGTTGCTCTATTTTGAAGTTGCCTAATTCTCTGGTAGATGCAAAAAGATCGGCATTAATCAAGGGGAAGACTATTGTCCGGAAACAAAAGTCTTGATGTTTAAAACCGATGATTCGAATAATTTGTATGAGGGGTTCCGCAATTGAGGGATCTGTCGAAATGTACGATCTTCTCCCATGAGGTAAGACTAGCTTCATAACCTCCTCAAGCTTCTTTATGGTGACATTTAGGGTATCAGATGAACGGTATAGATAGGTCCAAAGCAAGCGAGAAATAACCTGCAAACAAATGGGCCTGGAAAACCGATCCTTGAATTTGGGCTGCAATGGCAATACAAGCTGAAGCCATTGGGTAGCGAAGGTTTCAATTGGAGAGACACATAGTAGGGTAGCTGTTAATGGAAAGGCCACAGACCAGTGTCGAGGCTTCACAAACATTAACGCAAGGCGAGGTCTAATGGTTGAGAGTACCTCTGTCCACTTTGGCATATTCAATTCCGTGTGTGCGGTCGCGGCAACTGGGAGGAGCAGAATTTCGAGTGCTTGGCAATAAGCATACTTGAGGCGATGGCCATGCGACCTGGCAAAGAAACGACTAAGAGAGATCATGAAATCGCAAGACTGATCCCACGCCTCTTCTGGGTATGTCTTGATGCGTAAATGCTTCATACCCCCAAGCACAAGTTCCATCCATCCTTCGGTTTCGCGGTTCGCTGGACTCTTCCCTACTAGGTCTTTCTGTGACTTCTCAAGATCCGCAATGAAGCGATCGGTAACGCTGTCGAAATTTATCTCGCTCATAACTCCAAGGAGTTGACTGAAGAGAAACCAATTTGCCATCTTTAACGGCGAATTATTGAGTTGATCCGCGTCGGCGATTTTCAATTGTCCAAATATGATTTTCTCCAACTTGTCTTCCATCTCGGGGGTTATACGTGCTAACGTACTTTGACCGATGACCTCTATCAAAACCCTACATAATATAAATATTGAAGCGGTCGACCGGCGTTCGGCCTGGGCAACAAGTTCTTGTCGGGCAGCGATGGAAGGCAAGGGAGCAGTGGTATCCTCTTGGTGCATATGAGGTGGTTCTGTATTTCTTCGTATAAGCTGGCCGGGTAGGGAATTGTTCCGTGACTAGTTCAGATGATAAGTATGATTTCGTCCTTGCGACCAGGAGACCTACATGTTGAAGCTGTGTACGGGCTTCATTAGCATCATCGCTCTTCTTTCTGCGCCATAACATCATTGAGTCTATCAGAGGTTTGGGCTTTTGGCTGGCAATATGGCCCAAAGCAGAAATCAACTGATCGAAAGTCGGATCTGCGCCAAGACCGCATATTTGATCTATTTGAGGCTCTGGGTCAAGAGGCATAGTTATGCATTGGTTTACTTTCTCTTCGGCTTGGGCAATGAACTGCGAGGATTTGTTAGGACTTCTACGATGAGCACAACGCGGAGGACTGACAGATGTGAACAAGACATGCAAAGCATATTCCCCCACGGTCTTGACTTCCTCTTTATGATGATGTCGCGAGTGCGAGGGATGGTGACTATGTTCTCTGCGGCTTCTATTACTGTGCATACGTTCCACCCTCCTTTGCGTCAGGTTATGGTTGCTGCTCTCCGTAGAATTCGTCATTCGTTCGGGAACTAATGTCGTGTTCGAACTGAAGGATGTGCCAGTAGCCATGCTTGACATTGTGGAGGCATAATGGTCGCCCATGTTGGATACATCAGACCTCTCTCCACCAGCAGCGGCAATTATCTGAGGGCTGAGTGGACTGGAGGAAGTACTTGCATAGCTGCCATTTCTCGAATGTTGTATGCCATGGACAATGCTGGTCTGGCGGTTATGCGTTTTCGAGTCGTTCAACCTGCTCCCGGCATGCAGACGTGGTGATAGGTTCGGCGGAGGCGTTTGCAGGTCTGAGGGGTGGTTGTTCACAAGGTACCCCGCGGTATGAGGAGTAGTGTGAGATGGCAGAGGTTCCCTTTCCCTTCCGTTCCCGTTCCTCGAGGTAGTGGTGGAAAGTTTCAGCGTGGCATTCCAAACCTCGGTGTCTGTGGGGGAGAAGCTGTTTGTCAATCTCTCGCTCAACTCTTCTGGTGTTTGGGCTTCGAGACAGAGTTAGCAAGGATATGCGACGAATAATCAAGAGGCTCAAAAAAAAAAAAGGGGGGGGGGGGGGGGAAGGGGGATAAGGCCAAAACCAGAGCCAAAGCCAAAGCCCCTAGAGTGTTTCTGATACACTAGAGGACATACCGGCACTCATAACGACACGTGATCAACTATGCAACATCTCCATCACATCACCAGGGCGAGCAAGCACTGAGAAGAGGTGTATCGCGTAGGTTTCGTATGCTGTGGCATGGTTGGGTCTTGAGATTGAAGGGGATCGCCGCTTGTGTCCGCAATGGTGAAATAAATTGGAGGGTAAATGCTAGTAGCATCCCGCAAGGACCAAATAGACGGCCTGGGCGCGAAACCTCAGTGGATACAATAGATTCCCTAAATAGGCATAATATAAAGAAAGCAATATAAAACCTACAAATGCTACTGCTAATGCACAGAACTCAAACGCTTCACAGAGTGAAAGTGAAAGTGAGAGTGAGCGTGACGGTCTTTTAATTCCTCGAAATATAGTAGACTAGAGAGACTAGGTACTGTACTGTATAGGTTTACGTACAATATTCATAGTACTAGAACTAGAACTAGAACAGGAACTACTCTAGACCTACTCCGTGGCCTTCTCTTTGCGAGGACTTGGTCATAGGTTACGATACGGCTGGTTCTACTGTACGGACTCTAGGTACATGCTTCCAAAGGTAAGTATATCCTCCGTAACTACATTAGATGGCCCGAAAATGGACCGAGATCCCAAGTGATCTGTTTCGGCCCGTGTGAGAGCAATGTCAGATGACCCGAGAAGCATGAAGAAAGGGCAAAGCAAAGCGTCCTTTGGGTGGCATATTTGTTTCTTCTATCAACGACTCCGTAGATACAGTACCAACTACTAGGCACGGATATGGAGAGGCAAGTAGCCGGCAGGTTTGCCACATGTTTTCCAAGGGAGGAGAGAATCAAGGCAGCAGACACGTGAGACTTTCATAAAAGCATAGTCGTCCCTCATGATTCCCCTTCATGATTCATGATACATGTACATTTTGACCATTGACTGCGGAAAGGCCCGCTTCGAGAATCTTCGGATAGTTTCGAAGAGTACACCCGGCCGGATGAGGAAACGCCGATAGGAAGACAGACAATACAGTAATAGGTAACTTCAGCAAGGGCAAAACGGTCAACGTCGACTCCTCTGCTTAAAAATACTTTTGAATTGTAATATCTGTCTTTTTGGACAATCCCCGAATACCAGAGGAACTCTTCTACCTTACAGCTCCGTGTTCTCTGTATCAGTAGGTAAGGTAAGGTAGGCGGAAACCGGACACGGTTATTGTCCTCCGCGCTATCTTCTCCAGAGTGGAGTGGACCGACCACTTCACCAGCCGGGGCTTGACTTTGACTTTGCCTCTCGCGACACATCCCCAGACAATATTAAGTCGGCAATCTCCACGGTCCCGTCTCCCATTTCAATCTATTGCTCGCCTCTTGTTCGCCTCGATCGCTGAACTCAATACTGTCCTTCTCTGTTTGCACACCGTCTCGGGCCCACATCCACCCACCACCTTCCGCCATGGCACAACTTGACACTCTGGACATCATTGTCCTGGCCGTCATCCTCTGCGGATCCGTTGCTTACTTCACTAAAGGGACATATTGGGGAATTGCAAAGGATCCCTATGCCTCCACCTACTCTGCCGCCAATGGCAACAAGGCAGCCAAGACGAGAAACATTGTGGAGAAGATGGATGAGACGGGGAAGAACTGTGTCGTCTTCTACGGGTCTCAAACCGGCACAGCAGAGGATTATGCCTCTAGGTTAGCAAAGGAGGGGAAGAGTCGATTTGGTCTGGAGACAATGGTGGCAGATTTGGAAGACTACGAATATGAAAATCTCGATACCTTCCCAGAGGACAAAGTCGCCGTTTTCGTCCTGGCTACCTACGGCGAGGGTGAGCCAACCGATAACGCCGTTGATTTCTACGAATTCATCACTGGAGATGAGCCGACTTTCTCTGAATCCTCCGAACCCCCACTTGGCAACTTGAAGTTCGTTGCTTTCGGTCTGGGCAACAACACCTACGAGCACTACAACTCAATGGTTCGCAACGTCAGCAAAGCATTGGAGAAGCTCGGAGCTGTCAAGATTGGTGCGGCTGGAGAAGGGGATGATGGAGCCGGTACTATGGAAGAAGACTTTCTAGCCTGGAAGGACCCTATGTGGACCGCTCTGGCAGAGAAGATGGGTCTCGAAGAGCGTGAGGCAGTTTACGAGCCCGTGTTCGGCATTACCGAGAAGGAAGAATTGACAAAAGATTCCCCTGAGGTTTACCTTGGAGAGCCCAACAAGATGCACCTCGAGGGTACTTCGAAGGGTCCATACAACGCCCACAACCCCTACATAGCCCCAATTGCCGAATCTCGGGAAATCTTCACAGTCAAAGACCGAAACTGCTTGCACCTGGAAATCGATATCAGCGGGTCAAATCTAAGCTACCAGACAGGAGACCATATTGCTGTCTGGCCAACAAATGCAGGTAAGGAAGTGGACAGATTCCTTGCCGTCACTGGCCTTTTGCCAAAGCGAGACGCTGTCATTAGTGTCAAGGCTCTGGATCCAACAGCCAAAGTACCTTTCCCAGCACCAACAACCTACGATGCAATTGTCCGGTACCATATGGAAATCTGTGCTCCTGTCTCTCGTCAATTCGTTGCAACCTTGGCCCCATTCGCGCCGACTGAAGATGCAAAGGCAGAAATGGCTAAGTTGGGAAGCGACAAAGATTATTTCCACGAGAAAATCAGCAACAAGTACTTGAACATTGCCCAGACATTGGAGGTTATTGGAGGCGGAGAACAGTGGCCCGCCATTCCTTTCTCTGCCTTCATTGAAGGTCTAACTAAAATTCAGCCGAGGTACTACTCAATTTCATCATCATCGCTGGTTCAAAAGCACAAGATTTCGATCACCGCTGTCGTTGAGTCGGTGCAAATTGCAGGTCGAACAGATGCTCTTAAGGGAGTAACAACAAACTACCTGCTAGCCCTAAAGCAAAAGCAACATGGCGACCCCAACCCAGATCCTCACGGACTGACTTACGACATCACCGGCCCACGAAACAAGTACGATGGCGTCCACGTCCCAGTCCATGTCCGCCACTCGAACTTCAAGCTCCCCTCCGACCCTTCCAAGCCCATTATCATGATCGGGCCCGGTACCGGAGTTGCACCCTTCCGTGGTTTCGTACAAGAGCGCGCTCAACAAGCCAAGAATGGCGAGGATGTAGGCAGGACGCTTCTGTTCTTCGGCTGCAGAAAGCAGTCTGAAGATTTCCTGTATTCGGAAGAGTGGAAGGAATACAAGGAGGCTCTCGGCGACAAGTTTGAGCTCATCACTGCCTTTTCTCGCGAGGGATCTAAGAAAGTATATGTGCAGCATCGTCTGGAGGAATATGCCAAAGAGGTCAACGAGCTGTTGCTGCAGAAGGCATACTTTTATGTTTGTGGTGACGCAGCAAATATGGCGAGGGAGGTCAACATTGTGTTGGCGAAAATCATCGCGAAGCAGAGAGGTGTGCCAGAGGCGAAGGGTGAGGAGGTTGTTAAGGCTATGAGATCTTCAAGTCAATACCAGGTACGTTCCCAAATTGTTCTATCAGCGAGACGGGCAGTTGCTAATGTTTTAAATTATAGGAGGATGTTTGGTCGTGATGCCTACTTCGAATCGGTACTCTCACGACGAGACGACGACGACATACAATTTGGTATGGAGGATTTAATAGCAGTTCTTCAACCCATTCCGCATTATCGTGTGGAGTCTTTCGCTTCTTGTTCACCAGTTTACGGCATCTGAACTTTCTTGCATTGCTGGGAGGAAGAGTTGCGTTTGATGGGAATGAGATACCGAGACGAGCTTCGTGTCGGCTGTTTGGGCATAAAGATTCACACCTTTTACATAGATTTCTTGCACATGGTTGTTTCAATCTTCTTACAAAGTTTCTGGTGTCAAATGACGGAGGCAGGTTGTTCGTGATGAGTGAATAGAAAATATTTTCAAAATGAAATTGTGTGTCAGACGAAATGAAGTTTAACGTAAAAGTGGGGTTCCCATTAAATAATATTTGCCTCGTTTTGAAAATAGATGCATGATTTCATCAGCGTAGCAGCCATAGCTGAGAGTAGAATAGCTTGCGAAGGGTCAACAGCAATCTCGAGAACCTGTAACCTCGCATTGCTTTTTCCATACTGTATAGTACTTGATAGCGGGGTCCTTTTGTCTCAACTGATCCGAGTGGTTCGGTTCGGACAAGTATCGAGGCCCGCCGGCATCTCGAGCAAACAGAAACAGCTACCGGGGTCGCGGTATCTTACACACTGGCGTGCTGAATGGGAAAGTACTCACCCGTTTGTCATGAGCAAGAGTGATATAGTCATTCCTTGCACTGCTCGAAGGATATGTCTTGAGTCGATATTCTTCCCTCTCCAAATTCTCTGCTCTCGGTCGAATCACTTCTTCGGGCTGCGTTTGCGAAGGCGGCTCGAAGAGGGAGGGGTTCCCGTGCCTAGACGGCACCTGAGCTACCGACACGACTTGAAAAGCTCCCGTATGGCTGGTCGTTTGCGTCACATCTCAAAATCGTGGGGTATCTTGAGATCTGGCCCGCTCCGATGCCAATAAGATCCTGAGACACATGGGGGCCTCTACTAATGAATAATCGGGGATGTCAGTGCAGAATGCCGGTGGACGACGACCGGTTTTCTACCTGTTTTTCCTGTAGCAGCAGTCTTTGTGAGGTGGACTTCTCTTAGCAGGTGGAGTCAAAAGTGGAAGCGGAGGTGGAAGTAGATATGGATATTACCCCTTTGCTCGGAATGTGGAGGGGAAAGTGTGGTAGCGAGCCGTAGTGGCGCAGAGGGGCCCCTGCCCTCTATCCGCACGGTCTTCTTACACCACCAGCCAGCAGATTCCAGATGACGACAATCTTCACTTCACGCTCAAGATTCACCACAAAATGGATGCTGCCTCTTCAGTGCCCCGCAAAGAACCCCCGTGCCGCACCCATTGCGTTTCCTATACCAAGGAACACAGTAAAGCCTTTGAATAGGTGCCTATCAACACATTAAGCTTTTCATTTTGCTTTTTTGTGTTACTTGAGAGCCAGCATCTGAATCGCTGGGTATGCAAGGAGCTCTCAGGGTCGACCTTGTCATGCCCCACGACTCAACTCTGTAAACAAGGCTGCGGTATGGCAGTTTCAATAATGTCCATGTTGCTATTAACGTCCTAGAACTGCCCATTTGGTGATGAATAAATTGGTTGGCTGCATCTTTTTTCACTTCAAGCCTAACAGTATTCACTGCCACCCTCGTGTTTATGCACAACATCCAACCGAGTGTCGTGCAGAGATCTTCATAGTCTCCTCATTCGGTATAACCCCTTACGCCTCGAGTATTGGAGCTAAAGTGCGACAATCCCGCATTGTGGGGAGGAGAGACACCAAACAGAAGGGGAGTTGCGTCCGAACAGGCTATGTCTGTCCCTTGTTGTGGCTGCCGCACTGACATTAAATCCGCCATTAGGAGATCTGGGTATCTGGTATCTGGAGGCGGAAAATAGGTCAGCCAGGGTTCTTTAGTTTTGTACGACGTGTCATTTTCAACATTAGACCATCTTGGACTTGTCAGACGAGTCGCAGTGGGAAACTAGACCCTGCAGACGGTGGAAAGGTAGGTACCCAGACCGTTGACTGCTTGGGTGCGCGCAGGAGCATGTAGTAGGTTAGAGTTCACCAGGTTCGTCTTTGCTTGAAAGCCCCTTCCTTGTTCATTCTGTTCTGCTCTGCTCTGTTCTTTTAGCAAGCAATTGTGCAGCAACAGCGAACGCCTCTATCAAAGGAAAACGCCTTCTGCGTGGTGCCTGCACAGGCACGGCTTGCCTGTCTGCTGAAATACGCTGGAACAAGTGTAGAGGAGCTCTCTTCGTGTTTGTGTCTTAGGAAGGCCATAAAGAGCGGCTTTGTCCCCCTTGGATGCACTTCATCTGCACGTTGTTCAGTATCTCAGTATCTGTATCTGTATCTTCAATCCACTCACTAGACCAGACAGGCGAGACGCTGGGTAATAATTTCTCATTTGGTTTGCGTGCGGAAAGAGCGTGTGGTGTTGCTTGCATTGACTGGGTGGCCCTCTCCTCTCTGTTGTTGTTCTACCTTTGAAGTTGCCAGTTGCCTCATTTGTTTACTTCGGGCAGACTCCAGCTGTACCGGCTCTCGACTCAACTCTCCCGCTTAAGACTTTCAACATCGTACCTTCCGCCCAATTCACTTTTCACAGCAGCAGCCCCACAACCCACTTCTTCTTGCACACCTCCGCCGACCCTTTTTCTTCTTCCCCCATCATCAACTTCGATCAACAAACACCAATCCTTCACAATCTCTTCATAACAACCCAATCTGGCTCGATAGCTTCCTACCTATCTTCTAGACCTCCACTCGCTACCCTGATCATTCTAAAACTCCTGTCTTGTTCTTCTTGTCCTGTCGAAGCATCGCTGCTTGTACTACTAGCACGCGTTTCTTGAGGCAACCCAGAGCTCCTATCTTGCCAGCTCTTCTTGCAAAGGTTTGTACACCTGCCCCCACCATCCGGAGAATGCATTGCTAATTCTGATACTGCAGCCCATTGCCTTGTGAGAGTCTTAAGAAACACGCTCTTGTGCCAGAGACTGTGACTGTAAGATGCCATCTTCCCGTTTCTTTCTTCGCCAGCTACCGCCTTGCATCCTTTTAACACATGCCATTGAACTGCCCCAGTTGCACTTCTTGCTTTATATTTATCACCCCGTCTCCCCTTGCCGTTCACATTGCATTTCCGATCTGCCATATTCTTGTACTCCACAACGAACTGTTTGCCCACATCCACTACAACATTCTTCACTATCAGTCAATCGCTGCATAACTGACAGAAAATATCCAGATTACCATGTCTTACCAGCAGGCTACGACTCACGCCGAGAACTCCTTCCCCGCTCGTTCCGCCGCCAACATGTACACCCAGCCGCAATTACGCACCCAGCGCGACTCTCAGGGTCAAACCTCTTCATTCGCCCAGGGTGCTACCCAGAATGAGAGCAACCCAATGGCGGCCATGATGAACCAGTTTAATGGTCTTGCCATTCAAGGTGCCAACATGGCATCTGGTGCCTCTACGATGGGAAGCACTCAGCTCCAGTATTACCTCACTCAAGATGGGCAATACTTGGTCGCACCTGCCGGCATGTATTCTGCTCAGACTATGGCTCCAGCACAGATTCCAGACACCACTTATACCGGCTATCCTACGACTTTGCCATACTATCCGCAAGCTCCTTTTCCTAGCTATGTTCCGGGTTATCCATTGCTGTCTGGCTACCCCTCCGCTCGTGCTGGCTACTACTCTGACCGCTCAGATTCACTGCACAAAGATGTTCCTGGTCTTGAGAATCGCCGTGGTTCGTATTCGACTAACGAGTCTGCTCCTAGCACCCCATACTATGGCTCAATCTCCCAGCGTGAGCAGGGTACTCATATTGCTGCAATTGACCGATCTCCTTTCGGCTCTACCCCTTCACCACAGCAAATTCCCGCCCACACTGACCAAAAGGGTCTTGCTCCTTACAAAACCATCCCGATCAACATCGATCTTGATGCATTGCTGATGCAGCACCCAGCCATTCCCCGGGCTGTTCCTGCCGTTTTCACTCCTCGTGAAAATATGAGAACTCTCGATCAGAGCTTGTCCAACCAAATGCCAGGCAACCGCAATGTCTACATCCGTGGTCTCCACCCAAATACAGATGATCAGATGCTCGCTGCATACGCTGGTCGCTTTGGAAAGGTTGAAACATCAAAGGCCATCATTGATACTTCTACCGGCGCTTGCAAGGGGTGAGTAGCTTCGTTCTTCTATCTTCCATCCTAAAGATCAGCTCTAACAATACACAGGTTCGGTTTTGCCAAGTACTTCACTACCCGTGAGTCTGAGCTCTGCATTAGAGGCTTCTACAAGATGGGGTATGAAGTTGGTTTTGCTAGGGTCAGTCACCCTCTCACTTCGAGAGCGAGCTTCCCTAACTTCTCACAGGAGTCTTTCAATTCTCGTCTGAAGGCTGAGGGTGACGACAACTCCACTAACCTGTATGTTTCGAACCTCCCAAAGAACATGACCGAAGCTGTAAGTTTCAATGCATATCTCCCTCTGCATCGTATCTAATGAGCCCCAGGAACTTGGTGCTGTCTTCATTGGCTACAAAGTCAGTTCCAGCAGAGTCCTCCGGGATGCCAACAACAATAGCCGTGGTGTTGGGTTTGCTAGGTAAGCTCATTTGCAGCGGACTTAACAATTGATGTCAATTGACCTTCTTCCCCAGATTTGAGAGCCGTGATGTGTGCGAGGATATCATTGAACAGTTCCATGGTGTGCCCATCGGCGAAGAGGGACTTCTTCTTCAAGTACGCTATGCCGATACCCCTGCCCAAAAGGACCTCAAGCGCATCACCACAGAGCGCCGTCAGTTTCGAACTAGCGAGTACAACGTCGGTGCATACGGCGCTCCTGCTGACATGCTTGCACTTTCTCCACAAATGCCAACTACCCTCATTCCTCGAGCCTCCCAGATTACCCGACACCTTCCCACCGCATCTCGTGCTACTAGCAGCAGTTCTTGGAAGCGAGAGAATACCAGGTAAGAAACTCCCATTTTCGATGACGACCTTTGTACTGATCATCATTGTAGCTTGCTTGACGCTCCATACTTAAAGGATATTGATCGCCAGGTGAAGACTGAGGATCGTCATGGCAGCTTGCTTGATGCCATTCCATACTTCAAGGACATTGATCGCCAGGTGAAGACTGAGCCTGAGACGAGCAAATCCAAGGAGATGTATGATCCACAGTACATGATTCAAAGTCCATACAAGTACTGATGAAGTAGTAGCACGGTTCCGGGCCCCACTCCAACGGTTTCGGACGACGGCTCTACTGATGAGGGTGTCACTGTCCACCAAGACGCTCCTGCTGTCGCCCATGGTGGATCAGTTACCTCTCCATCTGCTTGCAAGCCTTGAACCTTCGAGCTGAGAGTCTATACCGTGGCACTTCTTTACATCTTTCATCGGCGGTCTTATGCATTTTCTTACCATAGGACCACACGTTACCTGTTTCCTGTCATTACGCGGTCATACGCTACATCGCCCCTTACGGCTTAATACCCTAATCATACACGTACCCGATCAGCAGACATACATACCTGTTACATAGCGCGCTATGTTTCGCACTCGTACCGACAACATATTTCGAGTCTTGCTACCTGGTACAGCGGTGGAACATACAAAAGTATTTTCAAGGTGTGGCATATTGACATTCATGGCATGGAACATCATATTATGTCAAAAACATTGATGGACGGATTCTAAAAAGTATTGGGCGTTTTCATTGTAAAAATTTTCCTTCTTTGCTCTTCTGTCTTACACACTACTAGTACGCTCACGGCCTTTTGATAGACCTGTTTATAGCATGAATGAAGAGCTTAATCCTCGAAACTTCGCATTCTTCCTGTATTTGCCGTGTTTCGCTGATCGCTCCTTGATCAAGCATTCGTATATCCTCCCTCAATACACTTAACATCCGCAAGTCTACTTCCGGGGATCCTCCAATGATGTACATCCTGAACCCGATAGTTGCAAATTGCTTCAATTTGAGACATTCTCATTACATCTCGGACAGAAAGCCCCAGGTTACGGCATTGAAGAACTTCGTGCATATGGCTCAATGCCCAAGTAGCTCATCCGCCAGAAAGTCATTATGGCATGAAGTACTCTGTAAATCTGTGATGTGTTGCATATAAGCGCTAGAGACTCACGTCTTGTCTTTAAGCTGTAGGGTCGCTAACGAAACATCATCACCGGTAGCTTCATCTACAATGACTGATCCATTATCCATGTTCTTTGAAGCGGCCTCGGCATCCTCAACAAGGTTCTCGGGGCCATCTGGCGGCTGCTCATCATCATCCTCGTCTTCGTCTTCATCTTCATCATCATCCTCGTCGCCCCGAGCAGCATGTGGGTCACCGTCCCCATCGACGCCCACTTCCTTCATATACGCCTCAAGCTCCTTGGCCATCTTCTTCGAAAACCCAGACGCCTCAACAGATACATCAAGTCTCTTGACACCATCCTTGCCTATCAGTTTCCTTGCATCTCTGTAATGAGGGCCCTTTGCATCGCTCGTATACCGGAATCGGCGCTCGAAGAATCGCTTGATACAGTTTACGTCGCGATCGAAGTAGTATTCTGCGTTGACGTGGTCAATCGATACCATTTGAGGGAAATCGATGAGGATGGGTGTCAGGATTATATCTTCCGGTTTGTTGGACTCGGGGTTCGGGTCTTCTTTAATCAGAATATTGAACTCGTTGAAATCGCCGTGGATGAGTCCATATTGCGCCAGACGCAAGATCATGGATATGAGTTCTGCGTAGAGGGATGCTGGGTCGGGGACCGAGGAGATCTGCCGCATGGGAAAGGCATCTATGAGGGACATGACGATTGTGTGTCTTGATTGCGCGAGGGGTTCTGGGACCGGGAAGCCGTTTTCGCGCAGCGACGTCATGAATGTGTATTCCTTCAAAGCTGCGAGGCGCGACATGTACATCCAGGATCCGGAGGAGCGGTGGCGTAGATAGTCGCGGTTGGCTTTGACTGTTCGGAAAGAGATTCGGCCTAGTCTGTGAATTTTGAGGACTCGCTGCACTCCTTTGTCATCTGCAACGACGAAGATGTCGCTTTCTTTTCCCACGCCGATTTGGTTGCCGACGCTGTAGACATCTTTGCGTTTTCGGTAGGTGTTGAGGGATAAATAGTCTAGGCCCCCATATGTTAAGCGGTAACCGTCGTATTTGGCGTTCTTGAGTCGTGCGATCAATCCTACTTTTGCCAATGCAGATATACTCTTGTGTACCCCACCTCGAAGCCCTGATATTTGTCCGATTAATGCTGTAGGAACCACTTCATGGTTTTTCGAGCCCGTTTCGACGGCTGTGAGGGTTCGCCAATCTTCGGGCGTCAGATACCGCATAGCCTTGGTATCGAGTCTCATGTTTGCGGTTATGGGGGAGTTTTTAAAGGTTGAGAGGCTTTCATGGAATTAATTTATTTTTCTGATGTTCAGGGAAAATTGATGCCAAGCAGCGGGGCCTGTCCGCTAGCGCCGCTGACTACGATGCGTGAAAGCTCCCGTACACTTTGTACGCGGAAGCTCCAGTGCCTAAAGAACTTCATCAACATTCAAAGCTACGAATACAGACACCGCGAGCTTCGAAATCGTCACGGCCATTTTCTATCCCCTCCCCGCCAGCCTATTAGTACTTTACCCTCAATCTGCTTGAGTTTATCCAGAGCCTCTCTCCCAGAATACACGATGGCGCAGGATGGCGAACCGCCAAAGTCTGTTGACAAGGGCAAGGGAAAGGCCGTAGAAGGTGAACCCAGCAAAACCGAGGAGGTCAAGAAGGACAAAGATGGGAAACCTATTGTTAATGGGAAAAAGGAAGATGGGGCTGTTGGAGGTAAGCTCTTGGTTTGGATTTGGGAGGTTCGTGCTAACAGCCACTTCAGCGACAGAGGAGCTCAGTGAGGAGGACCAGCAGCTGAAGAGCGAGCTGGATATGCTAGTGGAGCGTCTGACGGTATGTTTACTTTCTCCAGGTTGCTTGCTGCTGGGTGCTAACATGATTCAAGGAGTCGGATTCAACACTTTATAAATCAGCTCTGGAGGCAATCAAAGAGTCCATCAAAACATCAACATCCTCGATGACCGCCGTACCCAAACCCCTCAAATTCCTCCGACCACATTACGAGCCTATGATTGAACTCTACGAGAAGTGGCCTGCTGGGGATGATAAGACATCACTGGCAGACGTACTGTCAGTGATTGGCATGACATTCTCAGACGAAGACCGACAAGATACCCTCAAATTCCGATTGCTTGCTCCCACATCAGATATTGCCTCATGGGGTCACGAATACACGCGGCATCTTGCTCTGGAACTTGGAGAGGTCTATACCAAGCGATTAACAGCAGATGAGCCTTACCAAGATCTCATTGACCTTACCCTAGTTCTAGTACCCCTCTTCCTGAAGAGCAATGCCGAAGCAGATGCTGTGGATTTGATGAGTGAAATGGAGATCATCACAGACATCCCAAAATTCCTCGACAAAGATACATACCCGCGAGTCTGCCTTTACATGGTTAGCATGGTGAACCTTTTGACATACCCTGAAGACCAGCAATTCCTCCGAACCGCACATGATATCTATAAGCGCTACGACCAGCTTACCCAAGCTATCGTTCTGGCCATTCGCTTAAACGATATCGAACTCATTCAAGCTGATTTCAACTCCACGAAAGATGTTGCTCTCAAAAAGCAGATGGCTTTTCTTATTGCCAGGCAACAAATTGTCCTGGATTTCGACCCTGAGACGGAGGAAGAACAAGAGATTGCCGAGTGCTTGAACAACACCAAGCTTCCGGAGCATTTCAAGGCGTTGGGCAAGGAGCTGAATATTCTGGACCCGAAGACAACGGAGGACATTTACAAGAGTCATCTGGAGAGCAACCGAGTGGCTGGTCTCACAAATCTCGATTCTGCACGGCACAATCTGGCTGCCGCTTTCGTAAATGCTTTTGTGAATGCTGGTTTTGGGAATGACAAGATGATGATGGTTGACGAAGACAAATCTAGCTGGGTATGGAAGACGAAAGAAGAGGGCATGACCTCCACAGTCGCATCTCTGGGAACGCTATTGCTCTGGGATGTTGAAGGTGGCCTCGACAAAATCGACAAATACACATATGCTCAAGAGGATCAGATTCAAGCCGGTGCCCAATTAGCCATTGGCATCATGAACTCCGGTGTCCGAATTGACTCTGATCCAGCCAAGGCCCTTCTTGGTGATGAGGACAAGCTGAACCACAAGAGTCCGCAGATCCGAGTTGCTTCAATTATGGGTCTAGGTCTTGCCTACGCTGGTTCAAATAGAGAAGATATTCTGGAGTTGCTCTTGCCAATAGTTGGAGATACATCAATCGATATGCAAATATCGGCAATGGCTACGCTTTCTCTCGGAATGATCTTTATTGGATCCGGGAACAGCGATGTCATTGAGGCAATCATCCAAACTTTCCTTGATGATGAGCGGAAATCTCAATTACAGGACAAGTGGACACGATTCATGGCTCTTGGTCTTGGTCTATTGTACTTTGGACGCCATGAAGAAGTCGATGTCATCTTGGAGACCCTTAAGGCTATTGACCACCCCATGTCGAAGCCAACTTCAGTCCTTGCCGAGATTTGCGCCTGGGCAGGCACTGGTACTGTTTTGAAGATGCAAGAGCTCCTCCACATCTGTAACGACCATATTGAAGAGACGGATGACAAGAAGGGTGATGAATTGCTTCAAGCTTATGCCGTTATTGGCCTGGGTCTTGTTGCAATGGGCGAAGATGTTGGGCAGGAGATGGTTCTCCGACAATTTGGCCACCTCATGCACTATGGTGAGGCCAATATTCGGAGAGCAGTTCCCCTGGCAATGGGTCTTCTCAGCCCTAGCAACCCTCAAATGAAGGTCTACGACACATTATCGAGGTACTCCCACGACAATGACAACGACGTCGCCATCAACGCCATCTTCGCTATGGGTCTTCTCGGTGCTGGAACCAACAACGCCAGACTGGCCCAACTCCTCAGGCAGCTGGCCAGCTATTACCACCGGGATCAAGAATCCTTGTTCATGGTCCGAATTGCCCAAGGTCTCCTCCATATGGGCAAGGGCACTCTCTCCATATCACCCTTCCACACCGACCGCCAAGTTCTCTCAAGAGTTTCCGCCGGCGGTCTCCTCTCTGTCTTAGTCGCCATGATCGACGCCAAACAATTTGTCACCGACAAATCACACTACCTCCTCTACTACCTCGTCACAGCCATGCATCCCCGATTCCTGGTCACCCTCGACGAAGACCTAAAGCCTTTGACCGTCAATGTACGGGTAGGACAAGCCGTTGATGTTGTAGGACAGGCTGGACGACCAAAAACGATTACAGGATGGCAGACGCAGAGCACACCGGTTCTTTTGGCGTATGGTGAGCGTGCAGAGTTGGAGGATGAGCAGTATATTCCCTTGACTAATACTCTTGAGGGTTTGGTCATTTTGAGAAAGGTATGTTATGCCCCAAAAATAGTAATTGAATATTTAGGATTGTCACTGACTTTATTTTGAAATAGAACCCAGAATGGGATGATGGGAAGAGCTAAAGGAGCGGCTGTCAAGATTGGAACGAAATGAAATAAACTGTATAATAGCCGTAGGCATGATCTCGTCGGAGCATCGTGGCTACAAAAATGATACTAGATGATAACAAGGCTTTCTCGTGGATTGTTAATGCTCTGCTCTGCTCTGCTATGCTATGTGGTGATACAATGCAAATGCTATACCCGAGATGCCCCTAGTAGCTAAAGCCAAAAATGCAACATTCCGTGAGCGACGCCGTTCCCTCCATTCCCGCCGCATAACCCAGTAAATGCCCGATATGTATTTATGCACAAAGCAACAAATATACAACATGGTGATAACACTAGCATCGTTCGAACACCCTGTACAAGCCCTTCAAATTCGCAATCTCAACAACAGCACCCTTGCCCAACGACCTTGTTGCAACCAGTCGCGCCCTAAATGCTGGAAATAGTATGTCTTCAACGACCTTCACCACCTCCGCCCTCCTACTCTTAAGCTCCTCATCCACACCCTCCTCAGAATCCTCAGGACCACCGCTAGGAGGTAGTTGCTCAGGCACGTAGAAAGAAGCCAGTTCACGGAGAAAGGTCTCAAAGCAGTCTTTCTCGCTGCTCCAGTTGACATGCGGCCCGAGACGGAGCAGGAAACGTGGGAGTTTGGCGAGGGAGGGAGTGTAGCCTTTGAGGAGGAGCGGAATGGAGATTATGTCGCCTTCGGGGGATATCTCAAAGGAGAAGTATTCTAGCAGCATGTCTCGACGCTCTATCAGCTGCTCGGAGACGAGATCAACTGCATCCTGGACCTCGAAATCATCTTCCGTGTTTGTCGGAGTAGGAGAGGCTTTCTCGTGCTCTGCTGCCAGGCCGAGGAGTTCGCGGAGGTTGAGAGGGGTTTCGAAGCGGATGACACCAAAGTTTCCGAAGTCCGTGAGGCCTACTTGGTAGAAGTATTCGTTGGCCACCATGCCGTAATCCACGAGGAATAGTCGTACGCCTCCTTGGATAGCAGCTAAGCGTCTGCGTTCGTCGACGACGCCTACAAAGGTGTGGGAGGCAAAAATCTCGGTGAGGTCGTTGTGCATCTCGTCGCGGACTTCGGCGCGCAGGTCTTTGACGGTCATGAGACGGCAGTTGATAGGATCGCGGTCAGATTGTTGGTACTCAAGGTCTGAGGGGTGCGTGTTTGGTGGTAGAGGGGTTTCGCTACCGCGGGGAGCGCTTGGTGGGAGCATGCTGGTTATTTTGCGGACTTTGGCGTCAGTGCGGACGAGGTTATTTTCGTAGGGTTTAGGTTTGGGGGTACTGTTTGACTTGCTTGGGACATCGCTGCCGGTTGAGTCTGCTGATATTAGAGGTATGTGAGCACCGGGGAGGAGGGTCTGGGTCATGAAAGTACGGCTTGTATCGACGTTTGCGAGTTTTACGCGGATGTCGCCGCATATCTTTTCGATTATCTCGTCTTCGTTCAGGAAGTTGACTTCGTTTTTTGTTGGGTGGACGTTGACGTCTACTCGTTGAGGGTCGATGTCGAGGCTGAGGTATGTGAAGGGATGTCCTCCCTTGGGTAAAAAGTTTGAATATGTCTGTTCGATGGCTTTCCGAATGTTTGTAGAATCCACAGAACGGTGGTTGATGAACAGGAGCAACACAGTCTTCTTGACGTGATAGTTAGCATTCGTTGTCCATCCTCGAGCCCGATATCCGTATGTTTCGTCGGAGGATGTAAATTCGATTAATTCGGCTGCTACTGAGCTTCCATGGATTTGTCGAATACGATCAACAGTCGAAGAATTAGACTGCGTCGATATCGTAGTACTGGCCTCGCCGTGTTTCTTACAGCTGAAAGCAACCCCATCACAGTGAATTGCATATCTCCCCACAACGTCTAAGATCTTGTTGTACTCCTCTGAAGCTGATCTGAAAGCACGTCGGCGGGTGGGGACGTTGTAAAAGAGGTCTTCCACGGTGATTTGCGTTCCTGGGCGCCCAGCCGTGGGCTTCGGATCCGCACTTTGACCAGGCTTTGCGGGAATCAAATTCCCGCTGTCGTAGTGTGCCCTCCAAGCACAGCTAGAGTCTTTCGTCTTCGTAGTTACAGTAAGATGAGCAATATGGCTGATACTAGCGAGTGCTTCTCCGCGAAATCCATAGGTACCGATAGAAGTCAAGTCCTCGAAAGCCTTGAGCTTTGAAGTTGTAAACCGCTTGCATAGAATTGGTAGATCTTCTTTCTATTTACTGTTAGCTTGGAAGACAACACCTTGATAGTACTTACTGAAATCCCATGACCATTATCTGTGATTTGCAAAAGCTTTAATCCGCCCTCTTTGACGAGAACCTCGAGAGAAGTAGATCCGGCATCAACAGCATTTTCTATAAGTTCTTTCAATGCGTGCACTGGCGCCACGATAATCTCGCCAGCAGCGATCTTGTTGACAACATCTGGATCAAGAGCCTTTGAAAAGAATCAGTAAACAAACATCTATTTCGACGAGGTGTTTATGAAACTCACCCTAATCCTTCGGGGAGCTGAAACTTCCAGAGGTATCTCAGAGGCTTTTCTCTTGGTACCTCTCAAATTCTCCGTATCTAGATCCATATGTTCCGCCATTTTCAGGGTTTAATAATTGACCGCGAATTATGCTTCTCACCATCCCTGAAATAACTCAGTCGCAAGTCATGTTATCATGTATTTCCATCAAACGTTCGGCGATTCTTTCATTTCTGATCAGCTCGGCCAAGAAACAACAGCCCGGCAATATATATGGTAAGCCAGAGATGGAGGTTGCGATCAAGGAGGGTCACGCCGCCGCGTGATTAACTATTCTATGCTGACTAATCAATATCTGGAGACCCGTGACCCTTCCAGCCCAGCTTCAACAGCATCTGTGACATTTCTCCATTTCACAGAATGTATCTTTCAAAAAAATAACTCGTCCTTCATCGCATTCTTTTTCTCGTTCAATTGGAAAGCTAAGCGCGTCGACATACTCTAGGTTATCAGCGAAATTGCATTTAGCAGCAACTTTCTCGACGATTGTATCCTAAGATATCACCCACCGGTATTATCTTCAAACGACGCGTCGGCGGTCCGCTATATATGCGCATCTTCGAAATTGCAACCTGGTCCCTCGATTATGTGGGATCAATTTATACGAAAAGACGGGAACGTGTTGAATTAGAACTGATGCGTGCAAGGCGACAATTAATCCGTGGCTGTCTTCTTTAGCGAACGCGATCGCATATGCGTGTTCTAACACAACAGATGGCTCTAACAAGAGAAGATAATGGTACAATGGTACATGAAATTACCAGCTGTTGGAAAAATTAGTAACATCTGGAGCGTGTGGTCCCCCAAGTCATACTGTCGATTCTTCATGTGCGACAAGCTTGGACTCGATGCTCTAGACATCTACAATATCTCTGCATTCGAATCCTTGGAGTTCATCAAATTGCTGGACGCCTTGTCAGACATATACCTTCCAGATTTCAAAGTGTGGAAGGATTGTACTTTCAAATGTTTCTTGAAGGCAGACCATTACACAGAAACTGCCATGAACAGTATGAATGCATGAACAAGTTGGAGATCTCTACTTCACAGGTCATGCCATTTCTAAAAATGGTTTACTTGTGCGGCATCTGGCAATGATATTGTACGAGAAAGAAGAAACACCATGAAGGGGTGGCAGGTAATATCACAAGAGACGTTTTCATTAACATCATGGAACAGTGTCATCCTAATGCCCAGGCTAGGAAGCCAAAATAGCCGTGTAAGTCAGCGGTGACGCCGATAGAGGCCAGGTTACAGCTAAAGAGAAGCCTGAGATCAATCAGCATGTTTCCAAGGACGAAGTGTCTCCAGTCTGACATGCTGCAGGGAAATTCCTGCGATCTACCAATGCATGATGGCTTTGCTGTATGATGAGAATATTGGTTATCATCCTGGTATTTTTGAGGCCCAAGCCTGGTCTTCACATTGGCCTTACGCAGAGCTGGGACGCGAATGCGCGGAAAACTCGATCGAAAAGCTATTCTATTATTCAGGCTAGAGATGAAAGGCAGCACAAAAGAAAAACTGCGTATGCCAGCTTTATTAGCAAAGAAAGTCCCGCCACTTCAGTCCATGTTCAAGACTCGCGTTCCCACGTAAGCTTGCCATTGACGTGAAAGCGGCACTTATTGCTTTGGAATTTCAATACCTCTCTCGACTTGACAGATCGAGATGGTCGCGCTATTTCTTTCCCTTGCGATCTTTACTTTCAAGTAGAGGTAGAATAAAGCAAGTATGCAAGCTAGTTCAATACAAAGTCACGGTTCACAACTAAGATGTCTACGTAATGCATCAGTGTGGTGCTTTCCTACCAGTAGCCAGGAGTACTTTACTGCTGCAAAATGGCCGGAATCGTACTTTCCCGTTTTGTCTTGGTCGGTCCTTCTCCCGAATTGCAGAACCCGTGGCAATCCATTTATGGTGCTGGGAGCTTTTTCCTACATATAAACCCTCCAATGTTCAGGCAGGAGCAGCCCATCCTGGGGGCTACCTTACAATATGCGACTTCAGCCGATTCCTCCCTTTGCAAACACGAACACTCCTTTGCTCGTTACTTTTGGCCCACGTCCAAACTCCCTTCTTTGGTCTTGCTTCACTCACTCTGCCGTTGCTCAATGTTGCTTTTCGAAGCTCCTATTCTGGCCGTCGCTTTGTACCTCCTTACATTTGTCTCCTCACTTCACCTTGACGATCGCGATGTTAACGGACAAATTCTAGATTGCTATGACTACATCATAGTTGGAGGAGGCGTCTCCGGTCTCGTAGTTGCCAACCGTCTCACGGAAGATCCAAGTGGTAAATTCTCAACGGATTCAACTGAAATATGATACTGACAATACTCTGAAGTGACTGTCCTTGTTCTCGAAGCAGGCTCTCTGTACGTCGATTGCCCCTTTCTTGTTTTCTCTGCTTATACACAATTCAGTGACAACTATGAAGAAACCATTCTATATCCCATTGACAGCGACTATGGTCTCGGTACCAAATATGACTGGAACCTCTGGACAGCTCCTCAAACTTCTCTTGATGGACGAGGACGTCCATATGATACTGGCAGAGGAGTTGGAGGCGGCAGCTTAATCAATGGAATGTGCTGGACTAGAGGAGGTCGTGCAGACTACGATGCTTGGGAAGCTCTTGGAAATCCGGGCTGGGGCTGGGATGGTATGCTTCCATACTTTAAGAAGGTAAGTCAGCACCATACGAGGTAGTCTCAACACTGATGTGCATCTTTCAGACGGAGAACTACACCGATAATGTCGACGCCGATTTCAGCAAAAGACTTTATATCCAACCAGACCCCTCCTTTCATGGTACTGATGGCTACGTACATGTCAGCTACCCACGATATTTCTACAACCAGTCTCGTAAGTAGTATCACAGAAGTATCTCGAGCTACAAAACTGATTTGCACCAGAGGTCTTCCTTGAAGGCCTAAATGAACTCGGCATTCCCATCTTGAAGGATCCAAATAATGGATTTACTGCTGGTGGGATGCTCATACCCAACAACATCAATCCAGATAATCAGACTCGCTCGACGGCTCGACTAGCTTATCTTGATGGTTTCATCGACAGACGCCCAAACTTACAAGTGGTAACTAACCAGCATGTTTATCGTCTCATCATGGACTCTGCTACTCAGAAGTCTCAGCCTCAGACCTCTTCTCCAAAACATCACGCTGATGACCGCTGGGTGTCAGGAGTGCAGGTAAGTGAACCTTTCGCAGCAATCTTCGCACAGTCCTGACCGAAATGCACTCTGACCCTGATAGTTCATTCCTGACGGTACTCTGTCTATTCGCAATGTCACCTGCTCACAGGAGGTCATCCTCGCCGCTGGGGCTGTCCATACTCCTCAGATTCTTGAGTTTTCTGGCATCGGTGATCCGAATGTTCTGAACAAGTTTAATATTCCAACAAAAATCAAGCTGCCAGGAGTGGGCAACAATTTTCAAGATCATCCTTATCTTGGTGTAGTCCACTATGGTATGTAGAACCCCCTCTCTAAGAAACCATGGTCGACGCTGACTTTGGTTAGTCTCCAACATGAGTTATCTGACTCTTTCCATGATTTACAAGAACCCAACTCTTTTGCGTCAGGATGAGCAAGAATATTACGCTAATAAGACAGGTATGGTTCTTAGATAATGCTCGATGGGTTGACTGACTCTGACCTTTAAGGGCCCTGGACTGCGGGAGCAATAAATACAGTAGCATTTCCGTCGTTGCCCTCCATCTCCAAGAATTGGACGAATATGATCGCTGACGCCGAGAGTCAATCTCCTACGGCATACTTGCTTCCAAATCTCGATCCAACAATCATTGCAGGTTACCAAGCGCAAAAGGATATTCTTGTGAACCTCCTGGGTCGCAGCGATGCCAGTGCCTACGAAATCTTGAGTGACAACATTGGCCTTCTCTCAGTCGCTGCAGTGCGTACTTTGTCTCGGGGTCATGTTCATATGCAGGACACCAATCCATTTACGCAGCCCTTGATCGACCCTCGTTTCTGTTCAAATCCACTTGATTGCCAGGTCATTGTAGAAGGCCTTCTGTTCAACAATCGTCTCATTAATACAAGCTCAATGCGTCAACTGGGCCCGGCTCCATACTATCCTTTCCTTCAGGATGCTACTCCAGAGACGTTGATGCCTGCAGTTAGGTCTGGAATCAGAACAGAGTTTCATGGTGCTGGATCATCTTCCATGCTTCCACTAGAACATGGAGGTGTCGTTGACTCGCATCTTCGCGTCTATGGAACAAAAAACTTGAGGATAGTAGACGGAGGGATTATGCCACTCGTACCTGCAACTCATCTTCAAGCACCTGTCTATGCCATTGCTGAGAAAGTAGGTTCCCTTGCCAGTATGCATACAGCAATGCTAATAGTTTCCCAGGCAGCAGACATCATCAAAGCCCACAATTTGCGTCTCAATTTTCAAAGCTGTGGAAGAGCGTCTACTTCTCCTCGAGTCGAGCTGGTCGTTTCGAATAGCTCTATTGGGAAATTGACACCAAATAACTCGTCGGTGTCAAGGCTGCCAACACCATCCACTTTCCAGCAGCTTGTGAATATCAGCGCGTTCATGCCGTTTATTAACTCAACAAGCTCGAACCCTCTCAAACCATCTAGCACACCTCAGACTCTACCCCTCGCAGAGGGCATGCTCCAGGCTTCAAGCCTGTCCGTCTCTAGGCAAACATCGAATACTTCGAAAGTCACCGGCAACCCAGTTGCAGATGTCATGTCAATCCTTTTCGCGCAAACCAGCACAACTCTTACTTCATTTCCAGCCGCACTGCCTACGCTCTTCACAAATACTGTCCACTCAAACGATTCAGCACCAGGCAGATTCCCAATTGCCAGCCCACTTCTAGCTTTGCTGCCAACAGCCATCATCCCAAAGGTGCCTCTGCTGTCAGTGGATGATGCGGCACTTGCCGATCTGGCTCCAAGCCTCTTAGCTGAAGTAAAGTCGCTTCAAGATTCTGCTACTAGCTATGCTGCCAAAGCTTCGCAGCCAACATTTACTGCCTCAGATGCACCTGTGCATTCAGACTGGGACCCGTCATTTGATGCTCTGCCTCATGAGCTTTTCGCCGCAGGACATCCTCTTCACGAGTTTCTTAGTCTCACTCCAAGAAAACGCGACTTGGACATTGGTCCGCAGGACGAGGATAACCCTAAGGAATGCGAAGATAACTCCAAGAAATATGACAATAGTTCGAATGAATATGACGGTGATGCAGATGAATGTTGAGCTATTGTTACTGAAGAAGCGAAAGAGTATGTGAGTGACAGTGATTGAGATATCATTTTGATTTTGGTCTGCAATGATGCTTTGAAAGGATTAGATTAGGACTTATGGTATATGGTATATAGCGTTTTATGAAGAGTCAACCAATATTTAAAACCCCCTAACTCCTAACTCCTTTCGCTATGCTTGTGATGTCCAGATTCGTGTTCGTGAGATGTGTACTTCGTTATAGCAGACGCCCATACATGAATAATCCTCAATATCTCTTCGAATTCGTCGCCAGGAAAAGTATGCAAACGGCACCAATAGCAAAAGCCACCACCGTCAAAACCTGCCAACACATCATTAGCACGTCCTCGTCTCTTTCGCAAAACACTACTCACACTCTGAGTCTTCCACCCCGTCTGCACAATCGCCGCTCGTCTCGAATACTTATTAACCGTCTTGACATAATTCCCAGTCCCCAAACACAAACAAGCTACACTGAGAACCCAGAATATGATGCCCAGGGGCTTCGCCATGCGCAGTTCGAGAGGCGTGGGCTTAGATTTTAGATGGAAGGAAATGACGATAGCGACTGCTACTATGGACATGTAGAGGGATAGGCGGAGATAGGAGAGGAATGTACGCTCGTTTGCGCAGTGATCGCGGGCATCGCTGTCGGTGTTGTCGAAGAGCAGGGGGCCGATGAGAGGGGGGATGCAGAAGATGTTGGAGCGGTCTCGTTGGTGTCTGGGAGGAGGGGGGAGGGGTGTTAGTCGAGAGCCCCGCGAAGGTAGGAAAGGGAAGTGAACGTGAATAAGAGGGGTAGAATAGAACGTACTCTGCGACATTGACGGGGCGTGGGTGTACTGGTATCCCCAATGGATTATATGTATTCCTTAGACCAGATGCCTCTTCCTCGTCTCCCGGCTGAACCATATTTATTATTCCGTCTCCTGGTTGAAGTCGAGTTCAATTGCTGTATGTCGACGATATATTTCTCTGATCTGGTCATAATACAAAGAGTAACTCGAGCTTTGTGCAGGGATGTCGAATGTTGAAAGGCATGGATAGAGTTGCCTATCGTGGATAAGGCTCTTCCTACTCGTACTTGTACTCATCCCATATCAATCACGCTTATCCATTGGCTCACCGCTGCTCTCAAATGACTAACGGCGGGAAGCTCCCCGGTGTTTTGGGGATGAGTATTATTTCCTCCCTCCCTCTCTCTCTCTAATGTTTGCTCTCACTTTTTTCTTTGACTCTCTCTATAAATATTTCTCGGCATATCTAAAGCATTTCCGCTTTTTTAAGATATAGAGATTTTACGATCAAACATCTTAGATCCAATACGAAGGTACCTTATCTCAGACAAATTGGCGATAGCTGCATGAAAGCTGGCGGGGTAGAATCACAACCCTTAATCACGCATTGTGTCACGATTCCACAACATCTTGTACCATGTCGACGCCTCAATCCATAGAACGGCAAGCAAGTCCAAACTTCTCCATTGCTCGATCTCCCTTTGGCAACTCCTACCTCTCACAATCCCCCATCGCTCAAGAATCCATAGCACGAGATCTTGCAGAGTATTCCGAAGATGAAGTCGAACAACAAGAGAGCGATGACGGGGAGAGCAGTTCCGAATCAGAGTCCGATACTTCAACTCTCCGGCCAGATGTTGCTCACAACTCAATGGCTAGCTCCTACCGGAGACCCAGCTTCGTTGCTTTTGGAGGTACGAGAGCAGCTATCACACCGCATCCGGGAGTAGACACGGCATACCTTACGAAGAAAGAAAAGAAGCAGTCGAGGAATGAAGAGAGGAGTTTGCTGCGGGATAACCATCTTGCTCCACCAAAACACGCAGAGCCGGCGCAAAGGAGTGCCTTCAGCCGATTATACAGGCGGTTATTCAGCACCAAGAGACCAAAGACAGAAGCGGATCTGGAAGTTCCTCCCGAAGCAATATTCACAGCACAGCCGTCGGAAACTTCAGCATTACTACCAAACAGCGCACAGGAATCAGCGCGAACACACCACGAACGATTGAACAGGCAATGGGAAGCAGCAGTGGCAGCAGGCAAGATCAAGACGACATGGCAGCGAGAAGCGAAGACATTATGGAGATATGCCAGTCCGCTGGTCGTAACATTTCTCTTACAATATTCTCTCCCAGTTGCAAGTATATTCACCGTTGGCCATCTGGGGACTCTGGAACTCGGTGCGGTGAGTTTGGCTAGTATGACTGCGAATATTACTGGATATTCCATTTATCAAGGACTAGCTACGAGTCTGGATACGCTGTGTGCGCAGGCTTATGGTTCTGGGAAGAAACACTTGGTTGGATTGCAGCTGCAGAGAATGGTCTACTTTCTGTGGGCGCTGACCATTCCTATTGGCGTAATCTGGCTGTCTGCAGAGAAGATCCTAGAGATGATGGTCCCAGAGAAGGAAACTGCTAAACTCGCTGGACTTTATCTGCGGATCTTGCTTCTTGGAGCGCCTGGATATTCTTGTTTTGAGGCTGGGAAGCGATTTGTGCAATCCCAGGGGCTGTTTTCTGCTACTACCTACGTCTTGCTTATTGCTGCACCCCTCAATGCCTTCATGAACTGGCTATTTGTATGGCAGTTCAAGTGGGGATTTGTAGGAGCTCCGATTGCCGTGGCTATTACCGATACTCTTCTTCCGATCTTACTGCTTCTGTATGTCAGGTTCGTAGATGGAAGGCAATGCTGGAATGGGTTTACGAAGAAGGCGTTCCATAATTGGGGTCAGTCTCTTGATGCAATATTTTGCAACCGGGTGCTAATTTCAATAGGTCCCATGATCAAACTTGCTCTTCCTGGACTTATCATGGTGGAAGCAGAATTTCTAGCTTTTGAAATACTCACACTGGCGTCGAGCTACTTCTCGGTGACCCATCTCGCAGCTCAGAGTGTTCTCAGCACCTTGACAGCACTTACCTTCCAAATCCCCTTCGGCATCTCAATTGCAGCCTCCACGCGAGTAGCAAATCTCATCGGAGCCACGCTTTCAGACGCCGCAAAGACTAGCGCTAAAGTGGTATGTATCAGTTTCCCCTTTATACCATTTGTACGCAAAGTTCTCCTGCTGACTTCACCCCAGGCCTTCGTAGTAGCATCCCTAGTCGGCATATGCAACGTCCTCCTCCTCTCCAGCCTCCGAAACTCCATCCCCCAACTCTTCACCTCGGACCCCGAAGTAATCCGTCTCGTCTCGAGCGTCCTGCCCATCTGCGCCGCCTTCCAGCTCTTCGACGCTCTGGCCGCAGATTGTAACGGCTTGCTTCGCGGACTAGGATACCAGGAGATAGGTGGGTATATTAACCTGGTTTGCTATTACGTGGTGGCGATGCCGATTAGTTTCGGCACTGCGTTTGGGCTGCATTGGGAGTTGGAGGGGCTGTGGACGGGGGTGGCTATTGCGTTGGGCTTGGTTGCTGCGGCTGAGGCCTGGTTCTTGATAAAGGCGGATTGGGGGGAAGGCGGTGGAGGATGCGAAGACTAGGAATAGTGCGGGGTGAGGTTTGAGGGGTGTAATGTGGTTGTAATAAGTGGGATTCGCGAGTTTTTTACTGCGGCTTGATAGTTGAATACCCAATGCAGCGTAGGTTTTTGTTCGACGACCGTTTCGTCCTCGAGAGATGTGTTTGTAACCCTTTCAAAGCCCTCCGTTCAGTGTGGTAGGAAGAGTTCTTCTATTTCCGTTTCCTGTTGCAATTGCTTGAGTATATCCCGTGAATTCTTCTCAAGGGAGCACCGCCGCCCCTTCATCCCTCCCTGCTGTGCTAAGAAGGAGCATATTATACACCAAACGACTTACCAAAGCTATAACTACTCGAACCCTTAAATAGAGGCTCCCGAGGACCGAGCTCACTACCAACTTACCAAGAAGCATCGATCGCGCAGGGTTTATCGCGGTGAAAGTCTAAGTTTAGTCAGTCGTCTGCTAGCTGTAGAGTTGGGCTTGAAGACTATTGGAAGACGGTTGGGAGGTTTAGTGCTGTCATGTTATAGTTGCTGTCATTCACTGGTATGAACGTTGAGGTTTTGAAGAGATTAGATGGATGGATGGTTGAAGCAGCGATATATTTAGAGTTAATTATTTGGACTGAGACGGATTGAATATTCTTGGAAGATTCATATGTTTCTAGATTGAAATCCAAGAAGGTGAGAGTGGGGTATAGTTTCGGGTTCTTGTCGTTGCGGGTTATTGTTTATCCCAAGCTGAGGTTCATATACGTAAATGGAGTAAGCGGTTCTTGCTGTATGCAGGATGGGATCTTGCTATGTATGCATTTTAATCCAGTAGAGTGCGGTTGCGTACTCCTTATATTACTATATATATCGTGTTGTCAAAGGAATACAAGCAGTAAACAGGTTGAGATTTCGTAACGTCTTCCTACATGAGTCAACTAATATGGAGGACTATACGTGGTGTGGCAAATTTGCAGCCCGCTGAGTGAGTAAGGCAACAGAAAGGGTTTCTAATTGTAAGGGGTAAATGTTTTTTTGTTCGGTTCCTTAAACTTAAATCATACGTTATCATATTTATATTAGTTAAATGTTCCGATGATGATATTGATGATGATGTTTTTAATGGATGTCGGGGCTCCTCTCTGTTTTTGAGTTCATATTGTTTTTTCTACATTACTATAGTGTGAAAGGCCTATCAACTTTGGAAGAAGCTAAGCTGATGAGGCCGTTAGCCTGAGAAGTAGGACCCCATCTGTTTGTAATCCTGGCAACTATTAAGCTTCTCCATGGAATTTAGAGCATCTCTAAATAATTATAGCATCATGTTATAGCATATTGACCGGGACTGATTGGCTTGGGCTTTCAAGAGAGCTAAACTGTGGTGAAGTGTATTGGAATTGAAAGGCTACAGACCGCACGCATCTCTTTTCAAGAGCACCTGGTTGTATATTCAACTAACTAGTCGCTCAAAGAACAACGAATGATATTAATATCCTAAGGGCATGAACAATCTTGTGATTTATGCAAGAGGCTTCAGTTGCATATCTAGAGATCTGTCACAAGGGAATACTAGAGAAACAGAGCACGTAAGGTATTCATTTGGACAGGCAGCATGAAATGCTAGCCGTTTTTCGCACTATGCAAGTGTGGATTTGACAGCAAATATACATATATGAACGAGAAATTTGATGACAGCCAAGCGGTGTTTTCCGAGACTACAACCATTCTGATGTTATAGCAAACGGAAGTGAATTTTTGTAAAATATCCAAGAGATGTCAGCTTTGTGTCAAGTGAGTAAGTGCATAGATTATCACTTAATCACCATCAGCATGTAGTAGCTGGCCTTATTCCAGTCGTGATTTGAGCGAGTGATTTGGTGTCCAAACCCGAAACTCAAAACAAAGTCACCCATCGCCGCTTCACTCCCCCCTTTTACTAAGCGAGACCCCCAAACCAGGTAGCCTCTCGTTAAGGTACGGTACTACCAAAATGGCAAAACGGTCGCACGCTTTGCTTAACGGTTTCCTTGCATGGGTTCCTATTCCGTTATCTATTATGCCATGCATGCATCCATTATTGCATCTCGGGTTCCAGAAGAGAGCAAAAGAACAAACCTTAATTTATCTAGAGTATTTTCCTTATCTAGATTTCCGAATATAGCTTAGTGGTGTTTCAGCCCTTTCTCCGCGCCTTATGCCATGGATGGTGGTGGTGTGGTGAGGGTTCGGGGCGGGGACGATCCGTGTTACAGATGTTGGGAGAAGGAAGGCAAAGGCTTCCGGAGGGCTCGCACGGTTGGGCTGGTTGTTCATTTCTTTATTATATTATCTTCTGCATGAATGAGCTTTCTTTGTCGTGAATCGTGATGACGAATTGCGTGACTTTGTCGGCTGGCTGGCTGGTGGGAGCTCCGTTAAGGAGAGTGGAGAGATCAATCTTCTTTCGTTTCTTTTTTTTGCAAGCAAGAAAATTAGATTTAAAATTTTGTGAACCTTGCTTGCTTTTCTCTCTTTGTTGGCTGGCCTGAAATCATAAATCAATCTTCGGAGATTGGTTTGGTGACTTGGTACCGTACTGTACCTGCTCGAGTGCTTTGGTACAATACATACCCGTTTACTGTTTCACGCACGCGGGGACCTTTGAGGGGCGAGCCGGTATCAATACAGCAATGGAGGGGGCGGGCCCCGGAAGGGTGAGCATAACGTGGAACCCACGATGAAGTCCTTCTTCGGGGAACGAATCCTGGTGTACGAGTAGAATAAGTTAAATGCAGCGATGAATTTCCACGAGGTGCACGGTACACAAAGTGATCCGCAACCGGGGATTCTCAATCTACTCCATAGTAGAATCCTTCGGCTTTATCTATCTGTGGCTTTTAAACACCTGATATGGTTTCCTAATATAGCCAGTTATACCAGGTTGCGTAAAGAGAAAGAGACACTTCGGTAGGTGGCGAAGTACAAAAATGAGAGCATCTACTGGGGGCCAGTTGCTGATAGGCATCTCAGCCCTAGGCCTAGGGTTCAACCACTAACATGTGGTGATCAAGGATAGCCGCCGTTGTGGCTTTTCGCAGGCGGTACAGTTGAGAGGGATGTCAGGTATTGGGTGAGAAAGAGGCCATTTAGACTCCAATGGGACCTGCAGGGTGCAGACTTTGTGCAGTGCAGTAGTGAAGAGATGTGCCTAGGAGAAGTCGATGAGTGGATTTGCGAGTGATCTGTTCTGAGCAATTTGTTGGTGATTGATATAATATGATGCGTCGAAGCGGCCATCCCATCACAAAAGAAAAGTGGCGGCTTAGGCATGAAGGGAGGAATTTCGTGCCTGATATGAAGGCAAGAGGGGGGAGGGGAGGGGGTGGGCCTGTGCTGTGCAGCCTTGGACAGCACTTGTACCAGTATTTTGAATAGTAGAAGTGTTTCTCAGTCTACAACATCCTCGGCCTCCAACGGTATATAACGTGTGCTAAGGTCTAATTCCCGGGTGCATACAAGCTATCATAAACCTGCGACGGCAGAGGAAAAAAAAAAACGTGGTTCGTCGATTAGCATCGGGAGAGCACGCTGCAAGACGGTACAGGGACCGCATAGCGTACAGCGTGGTATTAGGGGGGGGGGGGGTATCAGTCTGGAGAGCTGCATCTGCCCCTACCTACACTGGGTAGGTGTCTATGCTACAGCTATCTCTCAGAAGTGGCTGGACAATCGTCTTGATATATTATCATCAACTACAAGGCTACTTCATAAGTAACAAAGGACATCTCTACCGCATTGCTTACCGGAGCCCTCTCCTCAATTATTATTTAGTGTCGCCCCATCCTCCAGCAACAAAGACTTGCCGCCGCTCTAATCTCGGTAGCGTCAATCCATCTTCCGTCCGCTCCAGGGAACACATCCTCTCCCTTCAAGTTCTCCACCCTCAAGCGTTCCCACCGCGCAACGTGCATAGAAAGTTCCAAATCTACGGGACTGCACCCCTTCATTTTCTGGGCGCATCGATCCTTTGAACACTCCTTTCCTCATCCTCCTCTTTCATTCTTACCTCGATCACGCTGCCGCCAACGTTGCGAGGACAAGCCAACACCACCCACCTAGCTGGCTCCTGTCGACGACCACCCTCGACCCTGCTTGAAACAGAACCATCTCGGAGTGAGAAGGATCTGTCCCTCTGCCCACTCGGAGTGCTGCGCCGTCATTCAGAGGAGTTATATTCAGTATGAAGGTAAGTCGCTGCTCCGTCAAAACGATCGAGGGGTCGTCGCAACGCTATTTTGCTCACAAAGATATGACTAGGCTCTCAGACGCAGCATAAAGGGGGATAAGGATTCCAAAGCCCAACATATTTCGATAGCTCCGAAATCAGCGATATCTATAGTCCCTCCGAAAAAGGTTTGTCGCCAGCTCCATGCTCTCGAGTTTCTGCTGATCCATATCTAGGTAATTCGCGCATTATACGATTATGAGGCACAATCGAACCAGGAGTTGGGCTTCTCGAAAGGCGACTTTTTTCATGTAATTGGACGAGAAAACGATACAGATTGGTATGAGGCATGCAACCCAGCGTTGCCAGATGCCCGAGGACTGGTACCGGTAGCATTTTTTCAGGCGCTGGGAAAGACAGAAAGGGACAGTGGGCAATCTGACACTTCGCCACAACCTGTAAGATTACCCGATCACGATTCAGGATACTCGGACACATCGGGCTCTGGGACTCTAGTTGGGACGGAAACACAACGTTCATCCAAATCTACGACGAAAGGAATAGGCGCCATGGTGTACGGAATTGTGATGTACGATTTTGCCGCGGAACGGCCAGATGAGCTGGATGCGAAGGCTGGAGAGGCAATCATTGTCATTGCTCAATCGAATCCGGAGTGGTTTGTGGCGAAACCTATTGGAAGGTTGGGAGGACCTGGCTTGATCCCTGTGTCATTTATCGAAATCAGAGATATGACTTCCGGCCAGGCGGTACCGGATGCACAAGATGCTGTTCAAAGGGCTGGCGTGCCAAAGGTTGAGGAGTGGAAGAAAATGGCAGCGGACTACAAGAACAGCAGCATTACGCTTGGGAAGTTCGAAGTACCAAATTCGGGGTCGCCAGGGTTAGAGCAGGGCATGGATAGGATGAGCCTACAGCAAGGAGGTCGGCAGAGTCAGCAAAATGGCTTTGTAAGTTTCCCCAATGTGAAGTGACTGGCAGAAACTAATGCGGCGTAGCAACAGAGGCAATCCCAACAAAGCAGACCTATGCAAGCAGCCCAACCGCTGCAGAATAACTACGCTTCAAAATCAACTTCTCAGCTTTATGCTCCTATCTCAGCGCGCATACCGCGATATTGCTTCGCAGAGGATAAGTACTGGTTTGTTATTGAAGCTGGATTAGAAGATGGACGGCACTGGGAGCTTTCGAGATATTACGAGGACTTTTATGACTTTCAAATTGCACTCTTGACAGAATTCCCTGCTGAGGCGGGTAACACCGGAACCCAAAAGAGGACTTTGCCCTATATGCCTGGACCTGTCAATTATGTGACGGATGCGATTACAGAGGGCCGGCAACACAATCTCGACGCATATGTCAAGAACCTGCTTACACAACCACCGTATATCTCGAGATGTACACTGGTGAAGCAGTTCTTTGCGCCCAGGGAAGGAGACTACGAAATGGATCCGAATGCCGTAAATGAGGAGTATAGGTTATCTGGAGGGTCGCAGCAATCTTCAAGTGACTCGCCAAGTAATCGAGCATCAAGACAATCGTCTCGTGGCAATCTGAATGGCGCAGGTTATGCAGGAGGACTTACAGCAGCACCTGCGAGAAACTCGCCCCACCAAAGAAACCAACCTTCGTTATCTGTAAACGGGAATGGAAATCTCGCACCAACACGTCAAACATCATCTCTTTCTCAGCCATCCAAACAATCCCTCTCCCCTGGTCTGAATGGGCAGCAACCTTCTGCAATGAAAGTCAAGATTTACTTTGGAGAGGACTTGATTGCAATTCGGGTACCAACCGACATCCAATACCAACAACTTCACGAGAAGATTAGAGACAGGCTAAAGATCGCAGCTACAGAGGAGATAGCATTATACTACAAGGATGAAGCTACTGGAGAAAGACCTGGCCTCGTGAGCAATAACGATCTAGATACTGCCCTCAGGAGGAACGACAAACTGGTTATTTATGTCGAAGACGCCTGATCTGGAAGTCAGCAAGAGCCCAGAACTTATACAACTGCTGGCAGCTACCTCGCCGAGCGAAGACCTTTTCGAGATGCGCTGGTAAAACTGGCTGGACACAACCTCGCTCAAATCTTGGAACTACATATTCACCTTCATCATTATAACTTCTTAATCTGCTTCAGATGTACAGACTTTTGGAGCGGTAGTAGCTGATTTCACTCATTGATGATAAGCTGTCAGCCAATCCACCTTCACATGAGTCTCAAATTCGAGGCAGAACTTTATTTCAGAGCACAACATTTTCATGGGGACGATGAAGGAGTGAATACAGGGAATCGGCGTATTATGGCTGGGTTTGAGCCGACATTGCGAGCTTCGCTTTTTCTTTACAGAGTATTTATTTGAGTTATGTGGGTTGCATAGGCTGGACGAGGTGGACATACCAGGGTTCTCATTTGTCATGTTTTAAGAACAAAGAAATGATGGAATGATGGGATTATAGCTATATGTGGGGTTGATGCATGACCGAGGAAGTATTTGAGTAGGTACGAGATATGGTGAATGGCAATTCAAAAGCAATTATGAAGAGATATTTTCCTATGAATGTGTGATGTAGAATAACTCTGTGGTTTACCGAACTTCACAAGCAAGTTAATCTAGTCGAGGCAAGCTATTGTTGAACACCTCATCCAGTTTGATTCTGAGTCAAGTAGGACTATCTGAGAAGTGAGTATTAGTATGACAGGGTTTGCATTATGCAAGGCATTAAAATAGTAATGCAATAATGCAGGGGTCATTTGTGCGCGGGCGGGATCTTTCTGTGTTCGATGACCCCAAAATAGCCAGTCTGGCAAACAACGCCCCATTCCCGCATACCCACCTCGACTCTCCTCACTACCCTCCCCAACGTCAAATACCTCACCATCCCACGCACTCATTTACTCAACCCCTCCAACCCGATCCAGTACAATCAGTACCCACAACAACGATAAACGATAAACGCGACCACCCCCCTATCCCTCTGCGGGCGCGGGCAACCGAACGAGAGGAGAAGAGAAGAGAAGGGGGAAAGAAAGAATGCCACCCCTCCAACTCCGCGAGGAATTCCCAACCCTGAAAGCCTTTAAAGATGCTCTGCATGCATGGGCCATCGAAGCACATTTTGAGCCTAGGATCCTGAAATCAGATACGGGTAGGGTGCGCGTGGGCTGTAAACGCGACCCCAATTGTCCGTTTGTCGTGCGCTGTAACTGGGAGCGCAAGAATGGAAGGGAGCCGCTGGCTAGGGTTACGGTGTTGAGGGATAGGCATACGTGTTTGAATGGTATTGAGTGGACGACTGCGTCGCCACTTGCAGGTATGAATGGGATGGGAAATGGGATGGGAGGAGGTGGTGGAATTGGTGGTGGTGGTTTAGGTGGGGGACCACCGGGTATGGGGGGTGGGAATGTGAATGGAATGAGTATGAGTCCGCAGGTGGGTATCAGGCAGGATGAGGAGGGCAATATTGTAGGTGGTGCGAGGGTGTTGGGACCGATCGATAAACAGGGAGGGGCGAACGATGTTGGGCCGCCTGGTGTTCCTGTGCTGCCGAAAGTCCAGAGGAATTCTGCTTCCAGGTTACCCTTTCTCATGGATATATTGCCACGGTTGATGATTATTACGAAAGATACCACGCCGATCGAGATTAGGGAGTGCTTGCTGAGGGAATATGGCGCCGAGGTGCATTTGCAGCAGTGCAGACGTGCTAAGACGGAGATTCTGAAGAAGAGACTAGAAGATGGGTCGGAGACTCCGGGACAAGGACAGAATAACCACGGGCAGAGACCGGATACTTCTCATCGGATGGATAGTGCGGATATGGGCAGCGAGAGCACAAACGAGCCTTCCAATCAGCTGTTTGGAGATATGAATGGGATTGGAAATGGGAATGTCAATAATCCGAATGGGAATAGGAACAAGGTTACGACACCGAACCAGAGCGCACATCCCTTTACGTTACATGCTGCGAATGGAGTTGTTGCGCCTGCTGTCCCAGCTAGGGGCGCGGCTGCGTTGAGGGCTGTTGGCGAGCAGCCGATCAAGTGCCCGTATTGCATCAATTCGAGATGGATGTCGAGCATTAAGGATGCTGTGGAGCATATGAGTATGCATGTTGTCATGTGAGGGACATGAGACAGATTGAGAGAGCCATATCTCACAACTCACGAGGAAAAAGAAACATACCTTGTATAGGTCTTGGTATAGGGATAACCAGGCCTAAATACTTGGGCTATGAAGCTACGGCTTCACTAGCGACAAGTTGACGGAAGAAGTGAGCACACCGAAGAAGGACGAGACAGGCGTAAGTTGTTCATACTTCCACTTGAGCAGTAATAACTGACTGACCGGCGCAGCTCTATGATATAAGCTATTTAGAACGATTTACCGTTTGTGAATGCTAGATACACAGGCAAAGATATGCCGCGACCAGTAGATGAGACTTAGTTCTAGCTAGGACACTGTAACAACAGCATGGTTTAGCAAGATTCCCGTCTGCGGTTCTCCTATTCGAGCACTGAAGACACCATCATATCATGTCCACCCACCCCAATCTAAAGCGAGACTCCGCAGATTATTTTCTTTTTCCGCGAATTCACATTCACCAAGCCGCCGGGCCGAGCGTAGGGTAGTGGGTATATATAACTAAATAAACACAATTCAAAACACATCCGAGTGTAATGGTGTACTGGTCTAGGTGTCTTCAAGAATGTATCGTCGAGCTTGCTCGAGGGTGTCCTGACCCAACTATTTTCCTTTTCTTTTTTTTTGCATTCATCTAATAGTTTTGGGTTCCTTGCGCACACTTTAGATATGTCGTTGTTCCCCCCATCTATCGTTCATGTACCGTCCGTCCTGTGCGACTTTGTCTTTATACTGTGGGATATTTTTAATATTTTTAGCCTTGCCTGCTCCTGATTGTTTTTTCCTTCTCCTTACAAGTATCACGCCGAAAGAACACAATTCGTCCCACACACTTCTTGGCCAGAGGCTCTTCATACCCCCCACCCAACCAAAGATCTGCCAATAAAGCATTAGGCTCAGAGTAGCAGCCATAATTCAAAACATTGAGGTTAGCCTTTGGACGAGAAGCTGCTCAAGAAAGAAATTCAAGAGCTTATACCATACCATCATTCTCACGACTGTTTAATGGTTTATGTTCCTTGTTTCAGGAAATATAGGTAAGTCTGGTTCGGGTTGTGCTGACGGTATAAGGTTTTTGTTTACTTGGAAAGGAGTCTAGTGGGTTGCTGCTTATGTAACAATTTGGCCTAAAATATTATGTAAGCAAGCAGCCGGGAAAAGACGATCAATCGCTGTCAAGATTCTTTTGACAGTGGAACTGGTTTCTGTCTAGGGAGTTCGGGAATGATCAAGCCGTCTTATGCAAATGCCTAAGGGAGGCGCGTTGCGCAAGGTGAAGAAGATGCTTATATATTGCGATGTTTTCCTTGTCCTCGATTTGATTTCAGTCTCAGATGCTAGAAATATCTCACTGCTTTTATTCTGGTTCCCAGCCCCAAGATGGGACAAACGAACTCTAGACCATCAGCTCCAGAGCCAGGGCGACTTTACCACCTAGATAACTTCCGTACCTTCCTTACGGCACTGGTAATTTACCACCACACCTCGATCCCATACGGTGGCTTAGGCACATGGCAATACATTTCTCCCCATCATGTCCAGGGCTCGTCTCCTAGCCTTACGGCATTCAATGCGCTCAATCAAACCTTCTTCATGGGCTCATTCTTCTACATGTCAGGCGTGATGTCTTTTCAATCCCTCAAAAAGAAGAAGTCAATTTCACAATTTTTGAAAACGAAGTGGATTAAATTGGGAATCCCCGCCGCGTTGTACACGCTCCTTGCACCGCCGACGCAGATTGCAGTAATAAGACTGCTCAGAGGCACAAATGCAGATTTCTGGGAGCTACTGATAGGCCACTTGAAAGCACTGAGGAGCGTCAGAGGACCGGTGTGGTATTCCTCGCTCCTTCTCGTGTTCGATACCGCTTATTCGCTCCTGCCTCAAATCGCTCTTCCAAACCTAGGGTTCTGGCCAGCTATGATCTTGGACATAGCAGCCTGTTCTCTTCTCCGGATACCCAATCTGGCACACAAAGTATTCGCTCCGCTGAGCGTACGATCAGACTACTTCCCTCAATATCTCATCGCCTATATCTTGGGCACATGCTCAGGGCCGAAAGACCCTGCATCTCCACCTCCACCTCCATTGCTCACTCCGGGAAGGCGCAATGCACTCCTAGCAACCAGTGTTCTATCCGGATCCTACATTATCGGCCTGCTTAGATCGAGAGCAGGACCAGAATCATACTCGTTTGTATTCTTGGATAGCGGATTCAATGCAGTCTCTGTTGCTTATGCCGTCTGGAATGAGAGCACGGGATTTCTCCTCGGTGCTAGTCTCATGAATCTCTTCGAGCGCAAAGAATGGGGGAGGAGGCGATGGCGGAGCGTGGGGCGATATTCGTATGCTGCCTTCCTTGTACATCCGATTATCTGTGTTGGTGTTCAAGCTGCTGCTGAGGACTGGGGGGCAGGTGGTTTGCTGAAGAGTATTGTTTGTGGGTCGGTTGGGGTGGTGGGGAGTTGGGCCGTGGCGTGGGGTATGGTGCGAATACCAGGGGTTGGGAAAGTCTTGTTTTGAGATGTAAATGGAGAGTATATGAAGAGTGCGGATGGATCGGTGGGGTGGTTTCATGTCCGTGTTTTTTCAATTATCGATCTGAAATGGGAATCTTTTTTTTTACATCTTTCATGCTTCAAATAACATGTATGGTTAACCTTCATCGTTTTCCAAGTAGAATCCCCACCGTCAGCTGATATTCAGATTCCAAGGACGTCCTAAATCTTTCCCGAAGATCATTCTTAAGCTAACATCCAAGTCAAGTCGTCCGGGTCATCCCTTGCCAAGCGAAAGACAGTTCGAATACAAGTTGTATAAGTTGACCAAAAAATATCTTAATTAGATCTCATTTGAGTATTATATGATATATGAGTAAGGCGACCTGGATAAGGGACCAAAAAATGACCATCTTGAAAATTGAAAATTAAGAATCACCAGTATGCGCTTCAATCATCCGTCGAAAGTCACTTCCGGCCATTGCGCACTTAGCCCATAAAACAGCTCGCCCTCCCCCCCCTTCATCCACTTATCAAAGAAGTTCGCAGTATATGCACTTTCTAACCCAAACATATAGGTTCCATTCAAGTACCCTTCACCCTCCGGATACCCATCTGCACTCAACTGCTCCAAAAAATACAATGAATCACAGAAATGATGATGTATGGTTTGATTCACGATCATCGCCAGTTTCCAGCCGCGCAAGTTACTGTAAAAGGTCGTCCAAGTAGGATCAAAAGACGAGTTCAGCGCATGAGCTTGTTGACCCATCAACAAGAATGGCCGATCTAGCCCAGCGGACCCGACTGGCTCGGTAGCTGGACCGTCCATGTTGATGCCGGCGACGAAACGGGTATCGTTGAGCATTGCTTAGGCAGCTGTCGAGCCCCCGGCTGAATGGCCTAGTATCCCAACTCTGTTGGTATCTAAGCTACCTACCAGCCCTGGAATATTCTCACGTGCACTCTGCTCAAGATGATCTAGGACAAATAAGTTATCCGAAACTCGTAGCAGTACGACGTCTGTCTCTGTCCGGTCATCAGTCGACTCGTTGAAAGTCGCTGTCCGGCCATCGGGATATACAATAAAATCCGTGTCGTTTGGATGATCCATGGAGACTACTATATAACCTTGAGAGGCGAGGTTTTGCGCAGCACCATTGTAATATAGGCGCCCGGCACCATATCCTGGAGAGAAGAAGAGGACGGGAAAGCCAGAGGATGCAATCTGTGGAGAGTTGTAGGCATGTTGGATTACAGACGCGGAGGCATTTTGGGGCAAGCCGAGCCAGCTATCGGAGTAATCATTGGCGAAGACGAGGGGCAAGTCGGCTTGTAGCCGATGTTTTTGGTATTCGGATTCCAGAGCCGGGTAGAAGATGGATACCATGAGATCCCGGTTCGGGAATGTGGAAGTGTTGTTTAGTTCATAAGATACCACTCCAACCGGCAACTGTCCAATTAGACTTGGAGGAATGAATATGCTCTGACCGAGAGTTAGCAACCCGAGAAGGATCGAAGTCTGGAATAGGGCCATGGTTGAAATAAGCTTTTGAAGAGTAATTTCCAACGCCTTTTATAAAGAATGCTCATTACTGTAGCCAAGTCCTTGCTACGCCGCGCGTGTGCCTGATACCTTACCGACCTTCCCAATAAAGATAAATAAAGACCCCGGGGTAAGACATCACCAAAGTTCCTACGAGAAACAGTCAGCTATGCTTTTGAAAAGAGAGTCATAGGGCTGCAAATCCACGTGGTGAAATGTTCCAAGGGTTCTTACCAGAACTGCTTTCCATTGGAAACCTCAGTACCAATGCGACCTTTGTCCCAACCTAGCCGTCCCAAAAGGCCTTTAGATCTTGTTGATCCTTCATTAGTGACGGCACGTAGCCTACTGGTATGAAATCAGTCTTGTGTTGTATATTCCTGCTCCGGGGGCCAGGGGCAGAATAAAGAAAAGAAGCTCATGAAGTGGGACCTTGGCACATTTCCTCTCATGTTCCACAAATAATAACACAAGTGAAACGAACAGGAGGACTGTTTAGCGAGAGAGATAATAATAAAGGTGCTTGCGTGCCCTTCAATCTATGTCCCGTGCCTCATCTTCACTGGTGTTTACAGCAACTGTGAAGCAAGCAGTCAGATTTCTAAGTTCAAGGAGCAAATTTGAAGCTGGTTAATTTATTATTAGCCTTTTCTATAGGTGACACCTCGCCAGGAGACTTTCTGAGGAGTTCCCGGCCTGCTAAGAGGGTATCTATACATAAATGGAAATAGACACAAACGAGCCTCTTAAATGCAACCTCATCCCATGCAACCAACCTAAAATCGTGCTTCGCAGCGAGCAACCCATTTCAAGAACAGCCTTCAACGCCTAATCGATACACTGCCGAAAGTGGAATGCAGGAAAATGGGTATAGGCAAGAAGTCCAATCGTGATCGCCAAGGAAAAATAGAAAAAGCAAGCCACTGTATTGTACCAGTGCATCACAGTGGCCTCGATACCCGCTGACAATGAGTAACAAGTATATCGGTCCATAATCCAACCCGTTGACTTCGTCACCAATGACCGGCTGGAACAAACCAGTGATTCGTAGGTACCACGAGGAATGTTAAGGTGTAATGTAAGTGAAGGTGAGGAAAATGGGACGAAAGAGATCCGAAAACACAACGCTACACGTAGATAGCACGTTTGGAATAAAAGTCGACGTGCAAACGAGAAATGGATTAGATTTGGCCCTTAATATCGACTTTCCGGAAAGCTTCGCTCTTTGCAACTTCGAAAATTTGGCCTGCTTTGCCGGAGAGAAATCGCATGTTCCCTTCCTTCTCCTCAAGTAGAGCTTGACCATTATAGTCGCAGATGAACTGCGCGGCATCGCTGTCTGATTCGAATCCAAGTTCCTCGGTGACAAATCTTAATGGTACATCTGGTTTGAATCTACGAGTGGTCAGCAACATCTTTTGAGGGTTCGGGGTAGCACTAACGCTCTACAAATGTTTGACATGGCTGCTAAACGTTCTCTGACAACGAACATATCCATGAGGTAGGCGCCCATGTTGGGGGTTTCGAGGTAAAGCCTGAAAAATCTGTGGTAGTTGCCCAAGGCTAATGCTGAACGAACATCGAGCGCATGCTTAATCGCCTTCTCTTGCTTTTCTGCTGTGGTTAGATCCGCCAAAACGTCATTCAACGCAGTGCGGTTAGATGTATGAATGAAATACAAGATACGATACGCCTTGAATTCCACTGGGTTCCCTCCCAGGTTTTGTGTATAGAGGGCTCGTAGCTGGGTTTGGCATTGATTATACTCACCAAGATCGCCTTTCTCTAGAGCGATCCGAGCGTGGATCTCGTAAACAGTGACAGTGAAAGCATTTTTGATGCGTTGGACTGTAAGGTCTTGGCGCATAGATTTGAACTGATCGCAAATGTAAGAGTAGTTGCCTTCCTTCTTCCACTTCTTCTTTAAAAGATCAAGGGTTTGTCTCAGTATGCTTTCGGGGCGGACTTGGGATGGGATGGGGGCGGAGGTGAGGCGAAAGTATTGCTTTTCAAGGATTTGACACGTTCCGATGACAGGGCCTGACACGGGCTCAGGCGATGGAGATTTGTACGAGGATTTGTATCCGCCATCAAAGCGGCGCTGTCGTTTCTCGAGGTTTTTGTGAAACTTACTTGTACCTTTGAGATTCTCGTCTTGGATGGGTTGTTGTCGCTTGTCGAAGCGTTCCGCAGGATATGTGACACGATCTTCGAATCCATTGCGAGGGTTAGTTGCACGCCATGGTGGAAGGGAGTCCTCATTATCTCCAACAAGCTCTTGCGATTTTCTCTTTTTAGATGTCGAAGTATCGACAAAACTCTTCCCAGCCGCAGATTGCTGCCGCCACGCTTCTTGAGCGACTCCAGCGGCCTTCCTCCGATCATGGCGAATCATTTCTTGAGGAAGGGGTAATTTGTCCCAGTCAAGGGTGTAAAGAACATTCTTCTCGGTGGCAGTGGAAATGGTTTCTTTTAATTTGGCCTCCATCTCGGCTCTTGGCACATCCGGATCCATACGCCCGGGCTCAAAGGATCTCTGCACATAGTTGCGAACAGGAACTGGCCAGTCTATTTTCTTCTTTTCACCTGCTTCGGCGGCTTGGTCCGTAGCTTGAGGGGGTTGCTGTACCATTGGGGGATAGTGAAGGGCCGGCTGGCTAAAGGACTGCCGTACTTGGACAGGGTGATATGCTGGCGGGTCTGTAGACATATCAGGTACTGCTCTGGAAGTCTTGTGTAGTTTGAAGGCGATGTGGCTCTGCGACTTACTTTGATACCCATATGGCTGCCCTTGCGTTCCTGGAGGCGGCGGAACTGCCCACGACGTGTTCATCGTAGTGAACATCCAAATAGTTTCGTATAGTCTTGCTTGTAAATCCAGGAAGTGTTAGTGAAGCGATTAAATGATCGCAGATGAGAGTTCTTGGTTTGACGGCAATAGGAGGGCGGGTGGATGGAGAAAAGGGGATGAAGTGTAAAATGAAGAAATGCCTGAAATGCGGTTCTGGACTTGGGCGGCTGGTACTGATGTGCGGTGAATAAGACGCTGACGTAATCCATGCTGAGAAATGCGTTATTAACGGGCGTAATTGTGGTCACCAAGTGATCAACGATAAGATCTGATAGCTGCAACGCGATAGTGACTTGTGTTCTGCTTCTTGTCCTTGTCCTTATCTTTTTTGTAATTCCATGTATCCCTGAAGCTCCTCCTTCCTGCGCCATCCAACGTCAAGACGGCACATGGCTGGACCGGATGTTTCTAAAACAAGTCGACCTCACAACTGCGCTGAGGCCGGCATACCTACCAGATGAGGTCCTTTTGTATGTCCAGGACAATGTGGGGCTCTATGAGGGGTAAAGTATCTTTGAAGACACCAGCTTGAAAGCAAGAGCTGATGAGGTTATGCCCAGCAAAAACAAGATTCCAGACTATCAAAATGGCCATGTTTACCTTACTTCCCATCGAATCTGCTACGTCGACAACCAAGATCCCCGAAAGAACTCGACGGCAATAGATTTGAAGGAGGTTGACCGCTATGAGTTCTACGTATGTTTTTGATGAGTACCCATTCGCGCACACCCTCTAATTAGGTGTAGGCTGGCTTTTTGAAGTCTTCTGCAAAGATCACGCTCGTCCCGAAACCTCCCAAACGATCCTCTGTACAAAATCGAGCTATATCTAGTCTCTATAGTCCGTCTAGGAGCGCTACGGCCTCGCCCTTGTCTCGAACAGATAGTCCCTTTCATTTACCCACACCCGAGCCAACGCCGGCAAGTACTGCAACTTGGATCTGTACAATATGCTCTTTTTCAAATCCTGTTCCTTCGAACTTTGACCCCACAACGGCTAGCGAGCTCATAACTCCCCTGGCCCCATGCCTCAACTGCGGAATAAAGCCCCAGTTCGGTCATGTTCTGAAAGCAGCAATATCAAATGCAGCTAACCGACCTTCCCCATCATCTTCTGTAGCACTCAGAACGCCCCTACCCGTCCGCGGACGCACTGATGCGTCTCGGCTGCAGTCAGATGTAGGAAACGAACCGTCTTCAATCCAAGGCCAAAGGTTTAACCAACAAGGTCAAGAGGCAAGCAAGAGCACTTCGACTCAATGCCCTAGATGTACATTTCTAAACCATCCTTCACTAAGAGAGTGTGAGATCTGTGGGGCTCGATTATTCCCCGACGATGCATCAACTGATTTAGAGAATCCCTTGCTGAGACCAGAATCTCCTGGCCCAACATTAAATCAATTACCCGCGCCTGGTACGGAAGAAAACGAAAGCATTAAATTGTCGTTCCGGGGAGGTGGCGAGAAACTATTTCATGAGCGCTTGAAAGGTTGCATGACACAACGGAAATGGCTTCTTCAAGGGGCTCCTCCAGTTCCAAAGCCAAACCGGCCGGCAGGTTCAGATACGGGATCATCTGGGACATCAACACCGTTGGGAGAAAGAGTCAAGACAGCGGGCATTGCTGGTCTTGAACAGCGACGTCTTGAGGTACGGAAGAACAACGAGCTAGCTATAGGAAATGCTTTTGAGGACCTTGAGACACTGATGGCGTCTGCTAAAGAGATTGTAGCTCTCGCCGAATCTTTTGCCACTTCCAATGGGAGTGGCACGTCAGAAACTAGTGCAGTCGCAAATGCATTAGGACTGGTCACTACAAAAGAAATGTTAGGCGGTGGCAGCAATTCTGAGTCATTATATATCTCTGAGCTTTCGAGAAATCTGGCAGAGTTCTTGACAGACGATGCTAGGGGTGTTCTGCGAAAATCTGGAGGGATCATCACTCTGGTCGACCTTTGGGCGAAGTTCAATCGTGCCCAAGGTGGCGTGGAGCTCGTTAGTCCCTTTGACTTTGAAAAGGCCGCCAGGCTTTGGGAGAAGCTGAAGCTTCCAGTACGACTGCGAGAATTCAAGAGTGGCGTTCTAGTGGTCCAAGCCAGCGATCGTACAGATGACAAGACCATCAAAACATTACTTGTTTGGCTCAGCGATTTGCACTCACTCCCTCCAGATAGAGAGCTTTTATGGGATTGGCAATTGTTTGGCCGGGGTGTCACAGCCCAAGATGCAGCTGAGAATTTCGGATGGAGCATAGGCGTGGCAGAAGAAGAATTGGAGATGGCAGAAGAGAGAGGCGCACTCTGTCGGGAAGAGAGTATCGAGGGTCTGAAATATTGGGAGAACTGGATTGACGATAGTCAGTTTCCCCTGCAGAGTCAATCGTACGATGTAATATGATAAGAGCTATCCGAAACATCCAGAGTCGAAGAACAGTCACAAGGAACTAATTTTGGTGTCAAATGTAAACCCCGCGTCGAGACGCCCCAATCAAAAGTCCGAACGTGTGTCATTTTAAAAGTTGCCCTTAATTGACTCCTTGTAGACCTATCTCTACCCAATATCCCAATCCTTTCGGACATCAAATCTTTGCGATGGAAACGGAAAAGTACACAGCACCAGACACCAGTTTCGAAGAAATGCTACAAGGTGTATCCCAAACTCTAAAGATGCCCATCCCCGAAAAACTTTTGGACATGCTGCCTAGTTCGTACCCAGCAGAAGGGGCCCAGAGACCACAAAGGCTCTGTAACTTACCCTTTCAATCACCCAAGACGAATCGAGTAGCTTACCTGAAGTGTGGCAACCAGAATGATCTGCAATGCACCACGTGCTCATCATGCAGTCACACGAAATGTACGAGCTGTGTGGTCTGGATTCGACAGTCTGGGAGTCCAAGGAAGGGAGAGTTAGTCATCACTAGGGGAAGAAGGGGGATTATTGGGATTGGGGTTAGGCTTGAATATGCTCTTTGGCAAGGAAAGTAAATGGAAGATATTCATGGACTGGCTGGACCGTTCAGATTGGGTGGGTGGGGGTAAAGAATAGGTCAAATTCAATCTTCAAATACCGTTCTTTGCCTTTTGCGTTTAGTAGCGTTTGATGTAGTTTCCCTTCTTGCAAGTTGTATGGCCATTTATCCACAATTCCTCTCCATTCAGATGCCTACTCTTTCTTCTAAAAGGTAGGCCCACTAGTGATAAACCCTTCTCCATATCCTGCCCATTCACACAGTACAAAACTCATGCTAGGGAATTCTAGGTGGGTAATCGAGATTGTACGGAATACACATTATAGAACATTCACACGCATCAAGTTGCTGAATGCTCGCAATCTTGTATTTATCCAGACTACTATATCGCTAATTCTTACATTCATTTGGCGCTCCCAATTATCGTACATTCGTCGCCTCCTTGCAGGCTGGGGAGGCTTTAGGGAACCTTGCGTACTTAAACTCAGGTCATATTATAAATTTCAAGAGCGTAATCTCCATTGAACGAAGGCGGAGGAGATAGAGGTTAAGGATATGCAATCAAGCTCTATACTTTCGACTCCAAGTAAACAATATACTCAGAACCAGTTCCAAAGAAGCCGTTAATTGGCCTTTGCAATATTATCTTAAAGTCGAGAAAATAGTGTATTAGGGTAAACAGCGAAAGAAGGCGTGGGACTTGAACAAACGGAACGGCACGAGTTTGCGCTATACCAAAAAGGGCTCACCCATGGGTGAGCCCTTTTTGGTATAGCGCTCACCCAAGCCCTGCTCCGCTGCATGTGTGATCCCCCTTTTACCTCTAGAAATTTGTCTTCACCGAAAGTGAAAGCGATAGGCCGAAATGATTGATGAATTAGGATGTGTTAGTGGCGGATTTTGAAGAAGTTGGTTTTGTTTTCCACTTGAATATAGGGATCCAGTTCAATGTATAAGTAGAAGCTACAGAACGAGGCAACTGCATGCGGCCTCCTCATCTCTAACTGTTCACCCATAAGTGTAATTATATGAGTACTTCAATCAAACTTCAAGTTGTGCAAAATGCCCTATTCATCCCCAAATCCCACGAGCCGACAAGGCACATTCCTGGGCAACATTTTCCCGTTCTTACGACGCCCCCAAACACTCGCTTCGTCTACTGGTATTGCTGCTCTTATCCCGACAACCACAGTACAAATCCAAATTCTGGTCATGAACTTCACCCGGTACCCTCCTATTTCTCGCTCTCTTCTCTCCGGGTTCGGTAACTGTGTTCATAGTGTCTGACTAGAAACTATCTGCTCAAGGCCACATGTGGAAGCTGTGGGCATAAAAGGTGCAAACAGTGCCATGTGCGGGCGCAAAGGCAAGGTGACGACGGGGGCTTCTTCACGGATATCGAAAAGGGCCAGTCAGGAGATCGTATGTGACTTAGTATGTGTGTGACAAAGGCGAATGATTGCTAGGAACTGGGACTGGGACATTCCTTACAATAACTATACATCCGCACGCATGTTATATAATGGACATACTTCACTTCGAGACTTGACGTATCTCCTTTCAACAACATAAACCCAAGCTTCATTTCAAGACGAGAACATTCTTCTCAACTCCAGAAAGACTTTCCGACACAACGCTTAGAATGGGCAGCGCAATTTCCAAGCCAGCCAACGGCACACCGTCTCCCACGCAAAAAAAAAAAAACACGGTAGAGCCAGCTTCCAACACCGTCGACGATCCTGACGATAGACCATACTGGCTCTGCTGCAAAACACCTCCTAATGCTACCTTCTTATCACCTGTTAGTCTGAACATCATTTCCTCCTCCCCAAGCTAATATACAATACGTAGTGTTTGAACAGACAAATTCTTCCCGATTCTCCGTGTAAGAGATGCGCCCACGAAAGGTGTCCCAAGTGTTTCGACTCTAGGAACTATCCATGGAGAGCATGAATAGGAATGTGAGAATGTGGGAGGCGTAATGTAGCATATTAGTTTTGGCGTATGGAACATCATCATAAATCTTCTCGTATTCTCAGTGACACTTCATACTCGGCATCTCTTAGTCCCCCCAACCACAGAAAATAGGCACGGCATTTGCAGACTACCATTTGATTTGCATTGGGCCTCTGGGCTTATTCAATGGAGGCAAGGAATACAATCATAGGCGGTAGTGGCAGCAAATAATTCAATTTAGGAAAGAACAGGCAGGACAGACAGCCGAATGAATATAAACGCACAAGACATTCTTGACCTCAAGACCTGTCAACCCTCAACAAGGAAAAACCCCAGTCACATACTTGATACCACAGCCACTTCACTCTGATAATTTGCAACTCCTTTCCTCCGTCAACACTAGCCTACCACTACAACCCATACCAAACCATCCAAAGTATTCCCATACCACCTACTCCGACATGCCTCCTACCAAGAACGGCGGTGCATCCTGGACCGCTACTGGCTTCGAGCCCATCGCCGATGCCAACGCAAAGTGGCAGTGCACCGCACTCAACAGCGAGAAGAAGGCTGTCCGTATCCCTTGTTCCACGTCTTTCGTAATTAATCAAGAGCTAAACGTCCAAGCAGTGCGGCACCAAGAGTCCCATGACCGAGTCTGAATGCATCAAATGCGCCCACGTCCGTTGCAGCAAGTGCATCATCATTCGATAGATAGGTAGATTGGAGCAGACCTGAGACTGTGTTGCGAGGGTGTTGCGTTGCGTCTTGCATGGTAGCGATTCACTGGAGTTTCTGGGGTTTGTGAGTTGTTTTGGCGGGAGTGGGAGATGTGCAATAAATTTCAGGGGTTGGATGCTTGGGACGTTGAATTCGGCGCGTGCGATTACTTCTGCTTCTTGAATACAAACCCCATTTGACCCTGCGAATAAAGAGAGTATGTTTACTTTGCTTGCTTGACTTGGAGGTGATAGTGTACCAAGGGCCGCGGATATTTGGAAGTGATCAATCAAGTAATAAAAACCCGCTCAAACAGCCATAACGCCTTTCCTTCCCAAGCCAATTTCGTGCGCCCTTCCAGGGAATGTGTGTAGCCAATGTATCGATTATCCTTCTCGTGACATCTAGTAACGATACCTGGTTGAATAATCTGCGTAACCTTTAGCATGATCGTGTGATCCAAGCAGCCTTGACTCACCTTTCGGACTAACAACCAAACCACGACCCTTCTTCGCCCCACGATAGATCGTCTCAATAATATCAATCAACTCCTGCTTATCGTCCAGCACCCAGTTCAACTTATTATTATTGCCCGTGCCGAAATCGCACATCATGTGTTTGTTGCGGAAGAAGAACATAAGGGTGACGGGGTCGTAGAGTTCGTACATTTGCTTAAAGTCGGGGACTTGGTCCAAGTCGCAGACGTAGATGACGGCAAAGTTCTTGACACGGTCGGCGATACGATAGAGGACTTCGTCTTGTCGCATGCAGTCGGGGTCCCAGTCGCGACCAAAGCGGATTATGACCAGACGCTCTTCTTCAGACATGATGGCTTGGTCGACATGCCAGCCGGTGACAAGATGGGGGAGGACGACGGAGCCCATTGTTTGTGTGTTCTGGGTATTACTGGAGTCAGTTGTTGTGCTTGTTTATGGTGTTGTAGTGTTGTAGTGTTGTGGTGTTGGAGGACCCGGTACTTTGTAGAAGTTGGTGGACGTGATATCGCACGGACCTTTGGAGGGGATGATGAGCTAGCCTCACCTCATCTGGTACTCAGTTGTCACGTGGACTCTAACCCTTCCAGTCCCTCTCTAAATTACCAGCCCTTACTGAAGCGTTTGTTCAATAATAGGAAGTTATCGCTCTTAATTTATGGGCCTGTAAACTTACTCCTACTGATAAATTTTTAAATCCTCAATACAGAACTTCGCGCTTCGAATGAGGGGTATGCTTCACGTGATATGGCGATGAGGGGTAACAATTGTGGAACCCATTGGTTTTACCTCGAATATATAACCCGGATCATAAGATACTTACATATTCATATTTGATACCCTAACTTCAACTTCACCGCTGCTTCTCTACTCCGAGTCAATCTTGAATCTCTCCTTCCTCAAAATCCATTCTAGTCCCACAACAACAGACCTCTTTCTTACCCCATTTGGAATCTCAAAATGTCAAAACTCACTCTATACGACCTCCCAAGCAAAGGCCATTGTCGCTGCTGGTCCCTCAACCCATGGAAAAGTAAGTGGTCTCTTACCATTCCCTTCAAATCTAACACATCCAGCTCGTCTGGCCTTGAATTTCAAAAACATCGACTACAAAACAGAATGGATCGAATACCCAGACATCGCATCCCGTCTCAGTCCCCAGTCCGTTCCTCCCACCTCTACACCCCAATCACCCCTCTGACCCTCCATCCATCCAGTGTTCCCCCAAACCCCAAAACTGACTCTCCATCCTGGGCCGCCTACACAATTCCCGCTGTCCAATTCCCCCGACTCCACCTACATGATGGAATCCCAAGCCATCGCCCAGCGTCTCGAAAAAGATCACCCCACTCCATCCCTACACCTCGACTCCCCGCTCCTCCCAAAAGTTCAAGCCCTCCTTCCGAAAATCCTGCCTCCACTAGGAGGTCTCTGGCAGCCGGCCGTGCCTGCGAATCTGTTGAACCCCAGTTCGAAAGAGTATTTCGAGCGCACCCGTTACGAGAGGCTCGGCAAGCCTCTGGCTCAGATTGCGCAAGAATCCGGTGGCGAGGAGGCTTGGATGGCTGCTATTCCCGAGTTGAAGGAGTTAGGAGCTTTGTTGAAGGCCGAGGGAGGGCCGTTTATGATGGGGAAGACTCGTATGTTTTCTTTCATTCTTTCTTTCTTTCTTTCTTTCTTTCTCCTGATTTGATATGTGGGATGGAAGGGAAAGTTACTGATCGGTGAATAATGATAGCTTCGTATGCGGATTTTGTGATTTTGGGATGGTTGCAGTTCTTCAAGACTATTGATGTGAAGTTGTATGAGAGAGTTGTGAGCATTGAACCTGCTTTTGGGACGCTGTATGATGCGAGTAAGCAGTGGCTTGAGAGGGATGATCATTAGATTGTAAAATGGATATCAACAGAGATTTTTTCCCTGGGACTTTCCGCTCGCAAGTGCCATGAGGATCACAAGTGTAATATAAAGCCTCTGTTAGTCATTACGAACTTATTATTACATCTCAATTTAGCACCTCGGAAACAAAGATGCGATGGACCCTAGTCTGGCCCTCACAATCTCGACCACTTCAATCAACAAATTCAGTTTCTCCATATTCTAGCAATGTGGTTTATAATATAATAATCTCTTATATCTCTATATCTAACATTCAGTTTTGCAATCAAAATTATACAGAAACTGGATATATATCCGGGTATACCCATCAATCATACCTTGCCTTACATCTTAAACACATCCACGTTCTATCTCACGCAACTACGCAGCTAAAACAAACAATCAATTCTCGTTTCCTCAAACACCTGCTATAGTACTAACTATCAAGAAACTCATACTTCCCTTTTTCCCATACCCCCTTACGAGTATATGCCTGAAATACCATCTATCTCATCTCACCGCTATAAGTCAAGCTTCCGCATGCATACGTGCATCTCTATAATGTTGCCTCAAGCACACGCACGGGTCGTCATGGCCACAACAGCGACGCCAACTAGTGATTGCCACTACAGACTGCTGCGATGCAACTAAATTTAGATATACTGGATGGTAGCAAGGCAATAATAGGTAGTTGATAAACGATACGTTCCTGAAAACGGGCTGGGACGGGTATAAAGGAGGAATACTCCCCCTAGATGATATGGCCGTTTTCATTCAGGTAATTGCTCTGAGATCTTGGGTCGGAGATTATGGAGATATAATTTGGATACTGTATTCAGTCTCTTGTCTGCTTTTATGGGTCTGAATTGCGGATGAAGAGGATGAAGATGATTGAGATGAAGATGATGATAATAGAGGGCACTAGAAAGTTGAGGGTGGGTGGGATCATTTGGGGAACATTAGTGGTTAGATAGTGACAGAAATATTCAATAGAAGTATATACAACAAATTGAAGCTCCAAGATATATTACAATGTTATGCTAGAAGGGAAGCAAGCAGATGGACATGACGTGAAGTAGACTCAGATATTATAAGCCTCCAGCTCCTTCTCCGTCCACTCCCACAGTTCAGCAGCAAGTTTCGTATCCCTACTCACACCCGTACACTGCTCCACAACCCCAACCGGCGTATAATACCCCCCACCCACCACCTCCCCCTTCTTCCCCGTGGCCGCCCACAGCTGTCCCCTCGCCCCATCCCCCACACTCGTATACCACGCCTTGACCATCCTCCCCACCGCCCCCGTCAACAATCCCCCAAACACACTCCCATACAACTCCGTCCTCACAATCCCCGGATGCACCGCCACCGCCGTCACCCCCCGCGCCCCATACCGCCGCTGCAGCTCCCGCACAAACAGTATATTCGCCAGCTTGCTCTGCCCATACCGCGTCATATTCGTGAAGACCCCCCCAGCCGCGCTCTTCAGTCCACTAAACTGTATCCCGCTCGCCGTTACATGTGCTATACTAGACAGCGCCACGACCCTTACATCCGCCCCCGCTTCCGCGGTGCGCAACAGCGTAAGCATGAGCAGTTTCGTCAGCAGCGCGTGCCCGACGTGGTTCGTGCCAAATTGGATCTCGTAGCCGTCCTCGGTCGTTGACGGCGGGACGGCCATTATCCCCGCGTTCAGCATTAGGATATCGAGGCGGGATTCCACACGTGTGAATTCCTGCGCTGCGGCTAGCACCGAGGCCAGGGACGTGAGGTCGCATTGGATGAATGTGAGGCGGGCGGAGGGCACGCTGGATTGAATGTCCTGGATCGCTGCTTTGGCTTTGGAGCCGTCGCGGCAGGATAGGTAGATGTGTGAGGGGTTGTGGGCGGAGAGTTGGAGGGCGCTTTCTTTTCCGAGGCCGGCGTTGCCTGGGTATGTTAGTACTAAGCTAGCTGTGGTGGTGGAGGAGGAGGGGCAAGATGAGAGGTATTTGGGGGGAAGTACCGCCGGTGATGAATATCACTTTTCCGGATAGGTCTGGGATATCTTTTGCAGGCGTAAAAGATACGCCGCTGGTAGATAAGAGACCGTAGAGCATTTTGAAGTCGTGTATCCAGGTATGTTTATTGTGAATACCGCGGAAGAGTGAAGCTCAAGGCGGTCGTTGAAGGTGGTGGATTGCCATGGCATGAGGTTAGAGATTGTAGCCTTTGATGGCCCTGTTTGGCAGGTAGTCCAGTAGCGTGACAGATGCATTGATGCTCATATTTGACGACAGTCTGTATTCGAGTTATCACTTATAGAAGACAAGAATACCCTCCTCCCTTCTATCATGACGCTCCGCTGCCCTCCGGGGGCCACTGCCGTGGAGGACGGGAAGGGCACAATCTATATCAATTTCGAAATGTAAAAGAGGGAATCTTCTCGGCCTCCACGGCAGTGGCTCCCGGAGGGCCAGCGGAGCGTCACTAGAAGATAAAGAAATATAAAAACCAAGGGTTTGTCGCATTATCGCTTGATGCTTCAGGCATAGTCTGCAGTCGTGAAGGTGGATTCGTGAGGTAGTTGATGGTGTTGGAATATGGAGAGTGAGGTTATACATATAAATTTAATTGTACGTGTATGTAATAGGCGCGTCCAACGCGTGCGGGGAAACTCTCAGCCTCAAACCGTACTCAGTGTAGAATACAACGCAATAACCTTGTATATCTCTACATCTACAATTGGCTCGTATTGCTTAACATGGAATGGAGATCAGCATTGGTTTTCTACTCCTTCATATGCTTGACAAGGCCTACGACTCGTATAAACTCAAGTCAACTCAATGCAAATTTCAACTTCAAAACGTGAACGTGACGATGTAGTAACTTCTGAATTATAGTTATGTCTCCCGCTTCTCATCTATCTCGACCAGTCGTACAGCCGAATTCGTTTCCCTATCGTACACAAACGCATGGATCTGTAGCCCCCGCTCTCGAATCGCCTCCTTCACATTCGGTTGTCTCCTCAGCCAGCCAGCTTCTGCCAATGTGTATATTTCCTCCAACCGATGCTCGTGACTCCTCTCATCAGACTTGTCTTTCACCTCGCCCAGGAACTCTTCGTTCATTTTATGCAGCCGAGCGATATCTCTGTTCGCAATTAGCACGTTTCGTTGTATGTGCTCGCTGACGTTGGAGAGAAAGCATGCATGCATGCACTTACTTGGACCAGCCATACAAGGCCTTGGGATCATTCGACTTGGTCAACCCACAGCCATAATGCCCACAGACAACAATATGCTCAACCTTTACTCTCCATCAGCCTTTGCAGCCAGCCCATTGATATATCAAGGGCGGGCTCAACATACCTTGAGCAAGTCCACAGCCCACGCCACGGCGCTTTCACTGCTCAGATCGCCATTACTCAGAATATTGCCCAGGTTCCTGTGCACGAATATCTCATCCTGCAATACATCGAGCGTGAACGTCTCCAGCGTCAAGCTATCCGAGCATCCCACCCACAGGATATGCGGCTTGGCTACTTGCTTGGAGGGGATGAAGTCGCGATCCAGTGGCACAATGTCGTATTGTTTGTGGATGACGGCGTCGAAGTCGAACGGCATGTTTACGAGGAGAGGAGGGGGGAGTGATTGTAATATCTATTTCGGTCGGACCTCAATCTCCAATCTCATGTACGTGTACGGAGCGGAGAGCGGATACTGTAACGAGAAGATGCTTTTTGCGGGATGTCGATGTCTATTTTTTGACCTGCGAGCACGGGCCTTGCTTGGGCTACTGTACTGTAAAGGTGGGGGTGGGGTCCTGACTCGTGACCTCGCTTGCGTGATCCAGACTGGAGAGTGAGAGTGTCCGCAGGTGGGGTAACCATCCATCCCTTCCCTTCTCTAGAATCACGCCACGATGCCTTCTTCCTATATGGGATGATTGCATGCAGATCATAAACTCGGCATAGAATAGTATGGAGTAACATGCTTGCTTGCTGCTTCTTGCATGAGATGAGATGAGATGAAATGAGGGGGCGGGGTATACAAGGTATATAAGGTGTTGATAGCATTATCATATGCACCCCCATCTTTCAAGACTGCCCATGCATGACGGAGGGAGGTATATGGAGTTCTTGGAGCCTTTTCTTTAAAACATGTCCGTCCTTAGGTATAGACCGCGTGATACCCCCCCAACCTAGGTAGGGTAAAGATTTTTACACTTTGACATATATACCCGTAATTCGGTATTTCTCGATACTAAATTCAAGCTTGATTTATACCTTTTTGCCTCGTTCTGCTCGGTTCTATTTTTTACCGACTCAAGCATCTCATATCCCGGCTAGGAGCGCTTAGTCACTCTCCTGGATCTTGTTGAATCACTTTCACAAGGCAAGACTCAAGATTCGCGTCCTGCGTTAAGCAGAGGATAGGTCAAGCGGGTTACAAGTTACAGAGCTGTAATTTGGATCCGTACTAGCTAACCGAGCCCCTTTTAGTAAGGTTACGTTAGCAAGCAATCTATAGTCTGAGAGTTATTATATCGCAAATCAGATATTTCTATAATCAAACTCTATGAATCATATGTTTCTCAGATGGTTAAACGGTATAATGTTTTTCTATTTAAAATCTTATTCATCACCTTGGGTTAATACAAGCCGGGCGGAGTATGCGACTATGAAGAGTAGGGAAGAGAGAGTAGAGAATTATCACTAGTAAACTATAAGCAGCATTTATAACCTAGTCATCTAATATCAAGGATAGATATCAAACGCCTTTATATACAATAACTCCTTCTCGCCCTAATGGATACAAGATATTCCCTTACATAGACACTCTACCACTTCCCCATCCGAATTTTATGAGCTCGGGGTCTGATGATACTAAATACAAGTATATGTATATCCACATCCAAATCTCAAGCGCTACATTCGACCATATCATAGACCTGTTATGGCCGATTGGTCAAAGAATGGTCTTGGGCTGCGCCCCACTTCCAAGCAGAATACTCCCATAAGGCCCCCACACAAACGGCGACACAGTAGCTGTTTTTTGTGGAACGTTCAAGCATTGATAATTACCGACGGGCGAATTATCTCTCCTGCTAACAGTGATGTTTCTCTCAGACGCACAATCCATTCCCCCGAAAGTAGTAACCCAAACTAAAGTATCATCTTTAGGCCAGATGATTTTGACATTCGTAGCTCTCGCATCGAAGTTATAACAGTTTGTTCCTGTTGCGGCGGCTGGGACCGCTCCATTATCAAGTTCGGTTTCACTGGGATATGTATTAGCATTGCGCTGGGCGTCTTATAAGCAGGAGCTAGTATTTACCAAGTTCCACTGTCTGTCCAACCACTAACTGTGGAATCTGCTTGTGGGTGTAACAGAAATGGGGAATGTGAAATTTGGAGCGCTGGTGGACTAGTTCCGGTAGCTCGCAGGACAATGCGAGCTGCTTCGTTTGCTGGAGCAGCCAACGCCTGTGAAGCGAGGCACCCAGCAGCAATGATCGTAAAAAAGGCATGCATTTTAATGATGGTGCTTGGAGATAATTCGAGAGTTCGAAAGAAGAAGGTTGATGAGTGATTAATAGCATATGTTAGTCGAGAAGCTATCCTTTATATACATAGAAATGTCTCTAAAGATAAAGTACCTTAAAATAAGAAGGATTGAAGAGGATTGAAGTAGTGGAGATGAAATATATCGTGCTATCAAGTTATGAGGATCTTTAGGGCTTATTTCTGTTTTTTGACTCAAATATTACAAAAATTGCAATCAGCTCGTGGTAGAAGGGAACTTAATACAGCATCCTTGAGCTCTGCGCCTCGCAGCGCCGCAATCTAATGGTACCCCTGGATAATCATTGATAATCTTTCGCCCCACTATACGAGCTTGAAAAAATATTACTACGGAGTACGCCGAGGAGCTTATAAGTACTTTCGCGATAAATAGAATGTCAGCTTTATAGGACCTATAAGGCTTCTAGCTATTCAGGTTCCATATGATTCTATATTTTATGGAGAAAGGTTATGAATTTAATTATTCTAGGTAAAGGAGATTGAGTTGTTCAGAGTAACAATTGCCCCGCAATATTAAGAAACAAGCTTGACATAAAGGATCTTAGGGAGGAAGAATACCCATATTTATCTATTTTAAGTTTCTTAGCCGCGCATGGTACTTGTTTGTACCTCTCGTACCTCGTACCTCGTACCGATCGTATACATCTAACCAGCTCTTTTATCCTAGTATATATCCTTAAAACCATAGATTATACTAATCTCAAAGTAAGTTTAGACCTCTTAGAAGCCTATAATTATTAGATCTCAGCTCTCTAAGTGGCGCAGAGTATATATCTATAAGTATAATTCAGGTGAGTTGTCAGACTTAAAACAAAGGCGAGTAGTTGTAGAGCTTAAGGCATCACAATGATTAGTCAGTTGCGGGGGAGGTTAGATGGGGTCTCCTCTGAAGTCACCTTCTCTCTCTCTCTCTTCCTTCTTTAGTTTCACCTCAATTCAAGCCGCATCACACACACACTGAACGCATAGCTTTCCACATTGGTCCCTCAAAGCGCGATTCGTGCTACCAATATTAGAGTTACAGCCCTTGGACCTTATTGGTTTCGACTTCATTGGACCGATCACTCCAATCACCGCAAGAGGAAACCAGTTCGTATTTGTTATTATCGATTACAAAAGCAGGATGCCCTTTGCTGCGCTGATGCCGAGAGCTACGGGAGAACGTTGTGTCAAATTTCTCCATAGCGAGATCACAAAACCATTCGGCTTTCCAAGAGCCTCTTAGTACTCGACTGCTTTTTACGTCGTTAGCATCAATCCTATTATCATTACTCAAAACTTGTAGATCCTGCGCTACGCAAGAAGCTTAGATTTAAGGTTCCTTTTAGAGCCCCGAACCATGAATTCTTACTTTGACATCATTCTTATTTTGCGATTCCAAGAATCTATATTAGGGTAAACAATTAATAGGCTATTTACTGCAAGGGATAATATAGAGATGAAGAAGAGGATCGGTGAAGAGAAGTAGGAGCTTAGTCTACGGTGCTATAACGTACATGCTACTACTAATGTGCCTTTACTTCTTTATGAAATATGCCTAGAAGGAAATCTGCATTTCATTAGTTGAGATTAGAAGAACTAATGTTAAAGTACCTCAATATCCTTTGATGCTGCATGTCTTGAGTCCAGGATGATTAAAGCATATCTCTTCTATCCGGCTACGCCAGAGTCTTCAAATCGATCACAGCAGCTTACTTCCCGTAATGACCTAAAACAAAGAGTGCTTCAAATTGATAAAACAATCTGCAATGGGATAAAATCCATGGTATAAAAGCAATTGTATTTAGATGGAAAATGTGTAATGCTACCCAGCTGTCATTCATTCCCCAAGATCTCAATCCGCACTCACCCAACTCACCCTCTCCCCTCCAACCCCGATTCTCATTTCTCTCCCGCCCCAGCAACCAAATGCAACCTCATAACCAACGGTGGCTTCTCAAAATTTGTAAACACCTTCTGTCCCACATCCCAGCCCTCGCTCTCCGGCGCCAGCTCGAGCTCAAACTTCCATGCCAGCTTCGCGAGGATAAGCCGCATCTCGGAATAAGCCAGGTTCTTGCCGATGCAGTTGCGCGGGCCGTGGGAGAACGGCCGCATGCTACTGCGGTTGTCGTGCGCGAAGCGCGGCGAGTAGTACGGGTGCATGTCCGGGAGCCAGCGTTCGGGGGCGAAGGTGTCGGGGAGGTGGAAGTTGCTGCTGCGGTGCGTGGTGGAGTATGCGTGGATCCATACTTTTGTCTGATTCTTGGGTGTCAGCTGAGTAGTCTTGGGTAATATGTTCGGAAGAGATATGGATTTGCCTTGCATGTTCTCGACTAGAGATATGGGATCTAAGGTTTGTATGTGTTTAGTGTGTATGGAAGAACCAGGACTCACGCCTTCAGGGATGTATTCTCCGTTCACGGTCGCGCCGGGGGAGAATCGTGGTGGGGTTACGACGGCAGGCGGGTACATTCTCAAGCCTTCTTCCAGACAAGCAAACAGGTATGGCAGAGCGGCCGTAGAGCGCATGGTGATTTCCTCTTCCGTCTTGAAAGCTCCCCGGACTTCATCCTTCAACCGTTTCCAGGCCTCTGGGCTCTGACTTAGATAGTAAGTTAAGCCCGACAGAAGTGTAGCCGTGGTCTCGCTGCCCGCCACGATGAGAGTCTCGCAGTTGCCGAGGATCTCTGGATGGCTCATCCCTTTCTCATCGTTATGTTGCAGGATGTAGGTGAGGAAGTCATTCCTCGCCCCGTTCGTCTCTTGCGCCAGTCTTTTGTCGAGTTTGGCGGAAGTGAGGGCTTGGTTCCGCTCGATTACATCGATGTCGCTTTGGTTGATGACGAAACCGACGAATGGCTTCAGGATTGGATACTGGGCGAACAGCCGTAACTGTGTGTTCACTTTTATGAAATCGAAGATCATGCTAACCCAGGGGTGCATGGCGCTGCTCTCCAAGCTTCCAAACGTATCATTAAACGCGAGATCGCTGATAATGTCGAATGTAGTGTAGTTATACCACTTAACCATGTCGAGTTTCTTTCCTTGAACCGAGTGTTCTTCTAGTCTTCGCATCAAAAGATCAACATAGGACTTGATAATATCTTCCTGCGCATAGAGTGCCGCATCGGAGAAAGCATGAGCCATGAGTCGCCTTTGCCGTCGATGGTCTTCTCGATTCGACATTATGATATCGTGTGCACCATGGCCATCGAGACCTTTGCCCTGATCTAGCGGACGATAGAACAACGAATCCTTGCCGAATTCCACCTGTCCGGCTTTCTTGTGCCCATAAATGTCATCCCAGCCGATTGACCCATCGATTGACAGTTCGTTGGGTGCCACGCGAACAATCTCTCCATACTGATCATGCAAGTCTCGGATTTCCTTGTAGAAGGTTCCTTTGATGTTTTGATAGTAGAACTGGGATAGGGCCGACGCAGCTAGATACTTGGGACCGGGAAATTTGGAGAGTGGGTGGAAATAGAATCGATAAATAAGGGTAGCGAAACGATAGAACAGGAGCTGCAGAACATTAATTTATGTGTTCTGTCGACGCATGTAAGGGTACTTTATTTTGACTCACCATAACAATGCTCACAATGAAAACATTGGTGGTCGACAAAGTGAAAGCCATAGTAAAATTGAAGTGTTAACAGAGTTATTTGAAGGTTGGTTTGTGGCAATGTTTAGAAAATCAATGCCAATGATTTCCTCCTCACCTCTAATAAATAGCAGAAAAAGATCAATCATATACCAATGTCATAATTCACTTCGGCTTTCATTACCCCGTTCCGCAGTTGTGTATGTCTTCTTTCCAGTCCTTTCATGCAAGTATAAATGAGTTGCATATGCACCCCCCATTAACCCATATGAGATTTTCCTGCACAACCCATGTCTACCCCGCCCAACATGAAACCGATTCCTAGCATCTTCCTATTATGACAAGAGGAAATGCCACAACAGTGGAGTTTCTCAAGACTCGCAGTGCCGGATGTGCTTCTTACCGGTAGTCATTCATAACTATTGGGTTACACATAGACAGCGGCCCGTCCCTTTTGATAGGGGAGGAAAGGGACCTTTCCTACTGGCTTGGCTAGTCTTTTGACAGTATGCACCGCATGTTGAGCACCTTGATAGCAAGGAATTGACAGTGCCGCACCGCCGTTACGGTGGAGGTGGCGCTGGTTTAGCTCTGGTTTCCAAAACCTATCTATCATACACTGTATCTGAACGTACATGAATCAGCTACCGACTTCCTTTCAAGGTAAAGTGCCTATGACGTTGAATCTGCCCCTGAATACGTAGATTTAGGTATTGTCGGCGCGTAAAACAAGTCAAGTCAAGTCAACGTAAGCTATTTACCAAGACTTAACTCTGCTAAGCTTTTTCTAGGAATAAAGGATCTTGTAATACCGTATAAGTTAGGATATAGTCCCCCTCTGAAAAGCAGCCCCCCCTATAAACCAATCAGATGCTTAACGCTAGTACTTATAAGCCCTGGGCTTCTGTTATTAAGTCTTGGGTCGAACTTTATTTGCGCTGCCATTACGGCCTTCCGGTCTCAAAATTAACCAGCGGCGTTGCATCATCCTCGTACCACTGCCCTCGTGCTTTCCAAGAGCTCCACCACGGTTCCGGGAGCTTCCCAAGCAGCGGCACCATTTGCATGATCACCTCGTCGTCGTCATCCATGAAATCTTCAGAGAGGGAACTCTTTGTCCGAATTTCGTAAATGGTGCACGCTGGTACAAATAGCACGAGCTATATCAGATAGAAAAACGTATAGAGAGAAGGTCCCGCTAGTTTATATGCCGGTTTGGTAGAGTATGGATTGATATAAAGGGTTTGTTAATAAGGGAAAGGAAGGTAAAATTAAGTACCTAGGATATAAAGAGTTGGAGTTGGGAATAACCTCAAGGCACGGACCAAGTCTATAGGTAAGCGAACCTCTAGCGCTGGCGCTCAATACCTACATAACGTGATACTGATCGTTAGGGTGGGCGCAGGTAGGTACGTTTTGGCAGCTGAATGTGTGATAAATAGAAATGGATGGCGAAGCACTTTGATTAAAGCGAAGGGGGTGTAATATAAAGTCTACTCTACTTCGCTCCACTCTACATGCACTCTCAGAATCATATATACAATACATGCACTCTCTCTCTCGCCAAACGACAAGTCAATTAATATATCAAATAAATACAAGCCAATAGAAGCAAACCAAAACAAACAGTACTCGTATTTCGCACAAGAAGTAGGCGCTGATAGCCTTTGTCTTCATTCATTCGCCCAAAACCGTTACGCTAGAGGAACTAATCGACTAGACTAATCCGTAAAGCGGTCTCGGGAGGTCATGGTTATACGCCATAGCAGGTTCTCGACTACGACAATGACCACTCTTTATGCCAATCTGCTTGATAGCTACATAGGCTTCCCTGCGCGCTGGGTTGCCGACGGTGATGGAGCGGGACGAGAGGCCGTAGTATTCGGCGATGGAATGAACGAGCCAGCGACTGAGGGCGTGTTAGGTTAGTTAAGTTTTGTAAAGTAAAGTGGAAATAAAGGGGTTGCTCTTGAAAGATGTATATGAAACAAACAGAAACGTACCCGAAGCCAGCACCGCGATCATTAACATCACCCTCCCACACCTTCTTCTCCCTCTCCAACACCCGCTCCACGCGCGCGCGCGCCTCGTCGCTCATACGCCCATTACGGCCTACAAAGACAATCTCCTCATCCTCCGAATCGCCCTCCGTCTCCGTTTCCGTCTCCGTATCTCCCGTCTGCTCCTCCCACCGTTCGCCTTTCATACCGCACTCATACTCCCTGACGAACTTCCGAACCTCCAGCTCCAACTCTTGGAGCAGCGTTCTGGCGCCTTTGGATTTCTTAAGCTTGGCTTTGAGTTCCTGCGGCACGCGGCCGAATTCCGAAGGGGTGGAAGAGGTGGGGCTGGAATTTTTGGCAGAGCGCGAGCGTTCTTCGGCGCGGAGGTCCCAGAGGGGTGCAAGGTAGTAGGGAACGTGGTGGACGGTCCATGTAGGTCTTACTTCCCAGTCACTGGGGAGTGGAGGTTGCGCGTTTGGGACGTGTAAGAGACGATCTGTCGCAGGACACATATACATGTAAATATTCATTGAATTGTTATGGATAAGAAAGAGAGGGAGGGGTTGAAGGGGATGAATGAGGCATGTGGGGATTAAACTACTTACCATTCTCCCATCGCTGTCTCCGTCTACTGCCTTCCTTGCCCCTAAGCAGAGCCTCGCGACCCTTCAGACTATCGCGGCGCAAGGGCTCTTTGCGCGGCCGCGCTTCTTTGACTTCATCATGCTTGTCAAGGGGGATTGTCAATGTGACTGTTTTGCCTACACTTGGACTTGTGCTCTGTGCGACGGGGGGAGCTTGTCCTTGTTGCTCGAGAGGTGGGACTGCGGAGTAGATGGCCATTATTGCGGTAGAGGGGAATTTTTGGGATTCTGGCTTCACTGAAGAAATATTTGACGGAGAGAGATGATGCGACAGATGGTTTTATGATGGAAGAGGGAGAGATGAGAGAGATGGGAAAGGGAGGGAGGTAGTTAGGTGGACGTGTTCGCGATAAGCCGGCCGGCTAGATCCCGAGGAGGTCGATGCGTAATCGTCTGTATAGTACGTGGAGATTGGCGAATCAGAAATTAGGGGAAGAGTCCGTGCAGGTGATGGCTGGACTAAGTGATCTGCCTTGTGACTCTACAGTGAGTCGGAATGATTCAGAAGTGCATGTGAGCAAAGGCTGTATAAAGTGTGATGTTTGAAGATTTAAACTACTTTGATAGTTTGTAGATGTTATTAGTAGGGTATAATTTTGGAAACAAAAGTACGGCAAATTTACATACCCGGTGCATTACAACAGCTAGTGAATCCTTTGTTCTCACTTCGGTCTATATCCAAGAAAATACACCTTTTGTATTCTGTATATAATATACAAATAGGAATATCCTGACACTTATAGCTTGGCAAAAGCCAATTCATATACCAAGCCCAGCGTCAACTTTGCATGCTGCAACATGTGATCAAAGCTCAAATACTCAATCTTATCATCCGAAGTATGAATCTTCTTATCCGAATTCGCAAAATCAGACTCAATCACAAATGCCGAGGGGTATCCAGCCTTAGAAGCAGATGCATGATCAGAGCAAGCGTAACCACACTTTGTCTCGGTGTATGGAATGTCGCAGTACTACACGCTGTTAGAGATGGTTATTGCCGAATAAGAAAAGAGTGGAATACCTCAGTGATAACAGTCTTGATAAAAGTGGTAAGAGCAGGATCGACAAAATCAGTAATGACTCCCACGCTCTCCTTCTTTCCTGCATCCAACGTCCCCTGCACATATCCAGTCATATCCTGCTGCAACATCGCCTTGATATCCCGACCCGTCTTCTCGTATTCCGAGAAAATAGCTTGGCTGCCTAATAGACCTCCTTCTTCGGCGGAATACCAATGGAACTCAACGGTATTCTCACCTTTTCCTTTGATGATATCTTCGGATGTAAGGAGCACGCGAAGAGCTTCAAAAATTGTCACAGTTCCACTTCCATCGTCATCTGCACCCGGTGCCGAGAAGATGGAGGGTAGGAAGAGGTTGATGCTGTCTTGATGTGCTCCTACTACGACGGTGGAGTTCTTCTTGCCGGGAATCGTGGCGATGATGCTGTTTTGGCCCCATGGGTGAGCGAAATGTTTAGCTTCCACGCCGTATTTGTCTGCTCCTGCATCCTTGATAATCTCCTGTACTCGCTTCAAGAGCCATTCCGATGACTGCCTGCCGTAGTCGGACTTGTAGTATCGGGTGTGGAAGGAGGAAAACTTTTCGAGGTTCTCTTGCATGTTTGATTTGGAAAGGTTCTTTATCAAGGGGGAGAGTTCATCTTGGAGGACTGGCTTCTTGGGGAACTTGGGGTCTTTCTTGAGGTTCATGGGGCCGAGGCTGGGGTATTCGGTGATGTCGATGAAGTTTTGACCATTCTGGAGATGGTCAGCATGAAACCGGGGATATTAGAAGCTGGTACATACTCGTCTCAACTCCCACTTCCCCTCCTCAGTCACCCATTGTGTCTTTCCAGGAGCAAGCTCAACCAGATACTGGTCGTTATCGGCGGATTCGATGTTCAGGACGACCTGGTCGGTTTCGTGTTGCTCTACGAAGCGGGCATTTGTCACTGCAGCTGTCAAAGCTAATGCCGATAATAATGTGAGCTTCATGATGGATGTAGAGGTGGAAAGGAAGATTGTTGTTATCGTGTTGATGTGTTGATGTGTGAGAGCTTGGAGGGCACGCAATCAGCTGGGGCCTCGGGATCATCTGTGTGGCGCGGCAAGTGGCTGGTGGAAATGAAACATGGGGTGTGAAGTATTGATCACATACTTTAACCCAGGTATCGTAAGGTATGCTATTTTCACATCTGGGATGAAGATGTAATTTTAGATTTCACTTGTATATCTTGACTAAAGGAAGGCAAAGGAAGGGAGGGGTTGATGGCGGCTTGACCTTAAGAATTGCATGTTCGACATGCCGGAACCGATCGATGGTGTTACTCGGCTCGGTACTGCAGAAAAGTGGTAGGACGAAGGAGAAGGAATCAAAGCGAGACGGAGTAATGTTGCACACGGACAGGATGGATGGTAGAGTAGAGTAGAGTAGAGTAGTGCACTATGAGATATGACAAAAGGCACGTGATTTAGCAAAACCTGAACAGACCAGACCCCGCGTTTATGTACATACATGCCTTTCCCTGCCTTTCCTTTCCCCTCCCCGACGCCCCCTCGCCCCCTCAGCTTCTTCTCATGCATACGAGTACTTCATGCATTGCGCCACACGAAACAAAGTGATGATATAGTACAGTACGAAAGTACCTATGGGGAGGTACCATGGTCAAGCATGTTTGCGGGGAAAGGTACCTAGGCCTAGGTACAGTTCCTTGCTTTCTATGCTGCGTTTGCGTATGCGTATGCGTACCCGTACCCTTCCCTACGCCTACGTCACAGTAACAATCGGGAAGCTGCGTCTGACAGGACTTAGGTACTCCTCTCTTGTTGCTTTGCCTTGCCTTGCCTTGTGTTCCATTCCTTCGCTTCTCACGCCACTCCATTTCACGTTCCTCAAGTTCCTCTCCTCTTCCTCCTCCTCCTTCCCCTCCTTCTTTCT